>NC_054824.1:34992058-35292858 GCF_018345385.1 Vulpes lagopus
GTGAATGTGGTTGATTGTGTCAATAATGGCCAAACTGCAGACAACTGAAATGTCTTTTGATATGCACTACATTTCAACTCAGTTATTTTCTAAGTATTTTTTTTTTTAAGGATTTGTATCAATATGAGATAAAAAGTCTTATGCTTTATATTTTTCACTGAATTCAGCTAAGAGGCAAGCAAATTTTTTTCCTCTTACTCATCCTAAGAGCTTAACTGCTATTTGGTCCCCAGGTGGCATATAAAGTCAAGGATAATTTTTAGCAATGATATAGTTTAAAATTTTGATTATAGAAAGGTAATTGCATTATTCTATCTCCTCTGTTACTTCAGGGAAGAATTTAATCACTATTTTACATTAAAAATATTTTACACTATTTTACATTAACACCAGTACTTTCCTATCAGAAATTTATGTGGAAGCTTCTCTCTCTTTTTTTAAATAAAGTTTTTCATTTTTTTATTGAGAGAGAGTGTGTGCACACTAGCCGGCAAGGGGTGGAGAGGAGGGAGAGGAGAATCTCACACAGACTGTACGCTGAGCATGGGGCCTGATGCAAGGTTCAGTCTCACCACCCTGAGATCATGACCTAAGCCGAAATCAAGACTTAGACACTCAACCACCAGAGCCACCCACATACCCCAAGTGCCCCTCTTTCTAAAAAATATTCTGAACTCTGTGTTAACACTGATTTGCTTGGCTTCTAATATATGAAAATGGATTATCAATAATAAATATTCTCAAGGTAATTATGAGTATTAATAATCTGAATTGGATAACTTTGGATTGGCATTACAATTCTTAGCTTACTGAGTTAGCTAATAATAAATAAGTTAGGAAATGTAATACATACATACATACCTTAGTTTTCCATTCCAAAAATCAATCTTTATCTGATGGAAGCTGCAAATGATGTTCGGGAAAAATACAGCAGAAAATTTGCCTTGTCTGGGTTTTGTAACCAGTTTCTAATTCTAATCACTCATTATGTATTGGGAAGTTCTATAGATAATATGTTCACTTTTGTAGGAGTACTGCTATTTAGCTATAATAAAATTTTTTTTAACTTACCACCTTATATATCTTTGGGTTGATTCTAGAATTTTAATCTCTACCAACAACCTTCACAAAAACTGCAATCAAGGTTTTTTTAAATTGTTGGGACACCTGAGTGGCTCAGTGGTTAAGCATCTGCCTTCAGCTCAGGGCATGATCCTGGAGTCCCAGGATCAAGTCCCACATCGGGCTCCATGCAGTGAACATGTTTTTTCTCTCTGCCTGTGTCTCTGCCTCTCTCTCTCTCTCTCTCTGTGTGTCTCTCATGAATAAATAAATAAAATCTTTAAAAATAAAATAAAATTGTTAACTAGATCTTTAAAATGTCACATCTAAAAATAATATTAATAAAATATTAAATTTATCTTTACATTCAAATGCATTAACCTGAAATAAATTGCATGTAGATTGGTAGCTTAAAAGTTCACTTGTAGCTAGAATATCATCAATTCAGGATCATGAGCCTGAATCCTGAGAACTGACCCTAAATTCATATTCCTTTGTAAATTAGCTTATATGTTTATTTTTAATAAAATCCACTGTTTTCATGTTGAATTCATCAAAACTTTTGAGACATAATCAATGGAAATAAAAACCTAAAATAAATACTTAACAGATTTTAAAACAAACTTTTGAAAGAAATTCTGATTTTAAAATATTTGATCTCTGTCATTATTTCCAGAACTTTGTTCTCAATGGCCTCCATTTTCCATATATTTATGTGATAGGTTATAATACAACCATAGTCTTCATTCTTCACTGTATCTACATCCTTTGCAGCCTTTAAATCTCTACCCCTTGAATCTGATCTGACTTTGTGGCTTGGTTCAGTAAATAAAAAGAAGCAAAAGTAATAATTTTACCAGTTCCACAACTAGACCTCCCAGAGTCCCTGGATGCTTCCTTTTCTTTTGGAACTCTGCTCAGCCACCATATGAAAAGGCCTGTGCCAGTTTGTTAGATGATAAGAGACTGCCTGGGTAAACAAGACTTGAATCAGCCCAGCTGCCCTAACCAAGGCCCTAGACATATGAGAAAGCCCAGCCAACATCAGCAAAGTGGCTCTCACCTAAGGATACTCAAGGGAGCCCAGCCAAAAAGAAAAACTGCCCAGGTGAGCCCAGCCTAGACTGCCATCCAGGAAAGTCAGTAGCTAAATAAATGATTGCTAATTTAAGTCACTAAGTTTTGAGGTGGTTTGTCACATTGCAGTAGATAATGCAGTTAGACATTGCAAAGTCTAATAGAGTTGGGCTATGAATTAATACATCACTATGAAACGTCATTTTCTAACATATGCTTTTCATTTAAGAATGATTCCTGTGTGAAACATCAATAAGATATGTGTCTTGTCATTATCAAGAATTATGCATACTCTAGAATGTTGTAATTGTTTTACTGAAACTCGGAGACGCATTCTCTTTCTATTATTCATTCTCTCTTCCTTTTTATTTCTATTTATTATACTCTCTTACCCCACTCATAACAGAACATAGCCAACTCATGGCTCAAACTGAGAATAGAGATAGTTTACTCCTTTCATTAGCAAGTTAGGTTATTTACTAACTTATATAGAAATCTGTCAGAACACTAATTTCCAGACTTTCTCTCCACCATTTGGTGAAAGAGTTTAACAATGTGCCACTTTTTCTATTCTGCCTTCCATTGTTCATTAGGGATTTAATAAAATGTTAAGAAACGATGATGGAAAGTTCCAATGGCTTTCTATTATTTTCATTTAATAAAGCAATCTGAATGGAACAGAGATTGCCACTCTTAACTTCAAATAGCTTTTCAGCAATTTCTGTATAATTATATTGCTTGAATGTACTAGACCTCTCAAGAACTATTTACTTCTTTGACATATATTTTAGAACACACACTTTCTTAGTTAATTTGTGTTTTTCTATTTAATTTTTAAACATTTAGTTACATCAATATGCTATTACAAAAAAAATGGAATCTCCAAATAGTATGCAATTTAATATAAGATTATGTTATGACATCAAACATATTATTATGTATTTATTTTCTTTATATCTATATACACAAAAATATATATACTGACTTTTCCTAGCCGAAATGATTAGCAACATAAGTTTACTAAATTTAACTAAATCATAGGATTTAAATAATGAATGGCTGTCCTACTGCAATTATTCTAAATGGTTGCTGTGAGTCAGAATTTAAAAGAAGAACTCATATTTATCTAACAAAATTTTGATTGCGTAGTGTACTAAGGATACAAAGACAGAGATTTACTTTTTCTTTGAGATGCTCACCATGTGGAAGAAGAGACAATACACATAAACATAAAAATTCTATGCCATAGTTTAAGGATATTAAATAAATTTGAGCAGGAGTAAAGACTACTCTTTAACTCATCCTGAAACTCATCCTGAAAAAGTTAGTAAATCTTCACAAAAGAAGACACTTTGGAATAGATTATTTGATTTTTCAGCTATTAAGAAGAGAGAAAAAGGCACATATTTACAGGCAGAGGAATTTAATCACTCCCTATTCACCCCATTGGTGAAGAAGATATCCTCACCCTATGATTATAGGAATGGCTGAACACATGACACCCAATACTGGACAAATAAGATCAACAGGAGTTATTAGTAACCTATACTCACAACCAGGAGGACACTGCATTACACAGGGCCACACAGGAATTGTGCTCTGGAATAGAGTGAGCAACGGGCTGTGGAAGGCAGGCTTTATGTATCAAGAAGGTGAGGTACTCCCCAGGGTCCTCACAGGACAGTATCATTGGCTTGTTTGTATAATTCCATGGCTATCAGGAAAATGAAACCCACTACTCAGGAATAAGCAAAATTATGTCTAGTTCCTTGAAAAATAGTCCTTTGATAAAAGGCTAGAGAATTTTATTTGCGAGAACAGAATAAGGAGGGAAACTTTGCAGTTAGGTCGTTAGAGACCCTCCTGTTTTACCAAATGTCAAGGAAATACATAATTTTGAGTGTTTAAGTCTTATGCAACAGGAATAGAATATAAAAGCAATAGAATTCTGAATATCCTTGATGTTTTATAAAAATGGTGAGAAGTCCTACATTAGGACATAGATGGGTAAAAGGTGACAAGGATGGAGTTTTGCACATATATTTGGTATTTCTCACAAATTTTGTAGGAATAACAATTCCTATTCAAGATTGTGTACCCACAACCTAGAAAAATAATTGACACATACATTTCAAAAAGTGATTTGAATGAATTAATAAAATAATAGTTTACGTTCGGACTTCTGCTGGTATTGAGATACACAGGAAATAAAACCTGGCCCTTCACTTACAGGCATATTACCTAGTAAAGGCAGGACAAAAATATAGTCAAATAACTTAGGTCGACTATTAAAACTATACTCAAGACTATATTTGGGGCAGATTTTTTAAGGACTTCATGGGCTGAATTAAAGTTTAGATTTAATTCTCTAGTCAATGGAGAGATGAGGGAGGATTTTAGGCACTTGTAGTGACACAACTGTATTTGTTATTTGAATGGAACACCCTAATGGAAAAGAGAAGTTCTGAATAAATTGGGAAGAAGCTGAAGGTTATGGAACCATGGTTATACCAGTCAAGAAGAGACATTATAGGAATGTGAAGTAAAGTACAATGGGGAAAATTATATATTTGAGATGATTTCAAATTTCTGTGAGACAGAGCATACAGAAAACTGGTGACTGATATATAAGAATCTACCTCCTACAATACAAGCAAATAAAAATTGACCTGACTAGAAAGTATTTGAGAAGGTTTACTATTTTGAGGCACCAATGCAAAAGAATGCAGGTATGAACTTTGTAATACTAGAATAATGAATGTGGAGCAAGAGTATTTTCCATTTCAGTGTACAGAATGCCTAGCAGACAAGTATTTATCCCCGTAGCAAAAAACAAAAACAATGTGCTTATTTCTAAAAAGAAAGAAACTGAGTGAGAGAGTCACACATTTTGCCTTAACAAGTGCCCAAAATCTGAAATTTGAGATTTTCCCAGGTCAGCCTTTCACCAACTCATCTCAAAAAAAAAAAAAAAAAGCCTGTAAGAGACAGACAACAGACAACATCTCTACTATAAAATCATTTTGAACTACAAATGCACATGCAAGAACTATCAAACTCTAAAGATAAGTCATACGATGAATGAAAAAGATTAAAATAAAACAAATGTACAAAAAAAAAAGCAGATCCAACAGTGACAATCCAGGGAACAGGAAATAACTATTTGAAAAGGTCTTCAAAGTCTCTTATGAGAAATTCTAGAGAGTATACACACACAAAAAAAATGAAAAAATGTAGGAAGTATATTAAAAAAACAAGAAAAAGATCAAAGAAATAGAAATATTGTCAAATAAAAATTTAATTTAAATGTTAAAACATAAAATCAAGAAGACTAAGAAATGGAAAATATAAGAAAAAGAGGATTTTCCAAAGACGAACAAGTCCAACTGTAGAGCCCAACATCAAGTAATAATGTCAGAATGAGAATACTGAGGGAAGAAATTTTCAACAAACTAATACAAGAGAATATCCTAGAAATGAAGTTGTATATGGGTCTTGAGATTACAAGTGTCCACTGTATAACTTGTAAATTAAATAAAGAAAGTAAAGACATCAATACTGATTTCATCTCCTTTGGATATGTATCTAGAGGTGTGATTGCTGGATCATATGGTACTTTATTTCAAATTTTTTGAGGAAACTCCATGCTGTTTTCCTCAATGACTATCCCAACTTACATTCCCACCAAGAGGACACAAGAATTCCCAAGATATCTCTTGTCTTTATTATACCCATCCTAACAGGTATGAGGTAATGTCTCATTGTGCTTTTGATTTGCTTTTTCATGACAATTAGTGATGCTAAATATCTTTCTATACACCTGTTGACCATTTGTATGTGTCCTTTGGAGAAATGTCTATTTGGATCCTTTGCCTATTTTTTAATTGAGCTATAGGAGAGCTCCTTATATATTTATGATATTAACCTCACAGAGATATGGTTTGCTAATATTTTCTACCATTATTTTTTTTTAATTTTCTACCATTCTTAAGGTTGTCTTTTCATTTTACTGTTTCCTTTCTTGTGCAGAAGCTTTTTTGTTTGATGTAGTATAATACTACAACGGTCAATGTTTTATGCCACTACAACACACTGTTTTGATTATTATAGCTTTGTCATATAATTTGAAATCAAGACTATTCTTCCAGTTTTGTTCTTCTTGCTCAAGGTTTGGCTAGTAGAGATCTTTCATGGTTCTAGATATAGTTTTGGATTGTTTCTTCTATTTCTGAGGGAAATAATGTTACTGGAATTTTGATAGGGATTGCATGTTCACTAACTTAAAAACTAAATTGGAAAGTTAGCCACAAACAATAAAAACTTACAAGATATAAGAAGGGAGGAACAAATTAGTTTATATGTATAGCACATAATAAACAAAGAAGGCAATAGGTATTGCTGTAGCAATCTCATTTCTGTAACTAACCATAAAAATGTAGTTGATATAACTTCTTTCTTCCACAACACATTCCATGTTTCCTTGGCATTAAGCCAACAATTTAATTAGTTGAATTCCTTACCTGATCATCCCTAAAGGGTCTGCAACCTTGGTAGTTATTTCGAATTACTGTATTTTCCATTTTTTTAAAAAAAGATTTATTTATCTTGAGAGAGAGAGAGAGAGAGAGACACTGAGTGTGAGTGGGGGGAGGGGCAGAGGGAGAAGATCTTTCAAGCAGACTCCTTGCTGAGCAAAGAGCAGGATACTGGGCTTGATCCCACAACCCATGGGATCAAGACCTGAGCCAAAACCAGGAGTAAGATGCTTAACTCACTGAGCCACCCAAGCACCCTCCCCATTGTTTTTTTTATTAATGGATATGGTACCCCCAGAAGATCCCCTGGGTTCCGGACATTCTCCTATTTGCCAAGTTGCATAGTAACAAGATGATTTCCCTTGATAATCTGGACCAAACACCTCAGCTAATACTGTAATTCCCTAAAGTATTCAGCTTAAATTTAAATGGAATCATTGTATATCCCCTGGTGGAACTTTTTTTTTTTAATCTTGGAAACTGAGATTTCTAAATTAGTAAAGTTCAAAGTTGCAGGGATGCAGTATAAGTCCTATAAGTGGGTTCTTAAGTATAATAGTGAAAGGAGTTACTCCCATTTCCACCCTGGGGGAAGGAGGAAAGCAGTTGGCTTTTGATCAATTTCTGTGTTGATGACAGGAATCCAAGGGAATACCTTGGGGGAAAGAAAGACGGGCAATGTGGTCTAATTAACTTACAATCTGATTTCTGGTTCTTCTAGTAGGAAGAGAATCTTCATCTGAGGGATACTTTTACCAGGATATCCTTATCTCTGGTTTAGAATTGCTTGTGGTACACCAAGTTATGAATTCATGAGTCATGAGTTGGCTAAAAATGACATAAGCCTCAGTAAATATGGGATGGAAAATGGAGATATTACACACTCTAAACACTCTCTGCTGTGTTAGATAAACTGCTAACCTCATTGGAAACATCATCTATGTCTCTAGGCCAGAAGGACTAGAGTGTGCCTAATGCCAGAAAGAATGAACTGCGGAACCCCACAGGATATAACAGACTTCAGCAATACTGGTAACTCTTGATTGCTCGTAACCTTAAAATTGATTAGTAAAGCATGTTACTGGGTAAGATTTCTGATTAGTGTAAATCTGATTTAATAATTCAATCTTTTGTGTTCACCCTCCTTAATTCTTGAACCCATGTATTATAGCCATGGGAGAAATAACACCATATGTTGATCACTAATTCAAAGATCATCTGCAATCAACTCATAGGTCTATATACACAAATTTGTTTTCAAGGTGGAAAGCTACTTATAGACATTTTCTAAATGAAATAGGATTAAATAAATTTATAATATATTAAACTGGGAGATATTGGATAAACTAGTAAAACTCAATTCTCATCCTACTTCCCTGACATTAATGTTTAAAAAAATAGGAGAACAAAATATGTCTTCTGAGCAGGGAGAGTAGCTGACAGCAAGTGCTATGCCATAGTACTTGACTCTGCTCAAATCCTCTGGGATTATTTTATACCAATCTGTCTAAAAATGAAGATCCTGAGATTATTGGAGCAAAACCAAATTGCAGGTATATAGATTTTGATAAATGGTCACCTGTCACCCATCAATTCTTTCCAAGAGCAATACATGGGTTAGGTTAAGAGACTATTGATATGTTCAAATATCCCTTAGGGTAAAACCTGTTTCTTATTAATGAATGGGTAGCTCACTGGAGTCATGAATAAATGGATTGATTTAGTAATCATACCATACATGAACATGAACTATGGTTCTAAAAAAAAAAGAATTGGTTAGGTTTCCACTGTGAAATATTCATAAAAAAATGTTCCTAGTGTCGTATTTCATTAAACAGAGTAATATATATCAAAACTGACCTCTGTTTTTCTCAGGCAGGAACTTTTATTGACACTACACATATCTGAATGGGAGAAAGGTAGAGGAAAATCATGTTACAGCAAGTGGTAGAGCAGGACAGAGAGACTTGTCAAATTGAAATTGATGTTATTTGTAAACCTTGAATTATTAGCTATCTCTCTACTAATATTCAGGGATCCATGTGTAGAAAATGAATAAATAGTACTTATATTGTCACTGATTCTATTGTCAAATCCATGCCTAGAAAGTACAATTCTCTGTAATATAAAGAAGAAAGCATGAAAGGATCTGAGTCTGTCTTAGTCAAAGTATAGGACAAGATACAAGCCCCTGTGCTTCAAAGAAGTAATAGGTTTAATTAGGAAATTAGGTACCTAAACATTGTTGGGAGAGCCTACGGAGTAGATTCTAGGCTAGACCCATTGATTGACTACCAGAACAATAAGGAACTGATGCCCCAAAGCCACCACCACACAGAAATTGAAATCAAGAACCCATAATATCAGCCACAAACACTTCTCATATGCAGAAGGAAAAAAATGAAACCTGAAACTAGGCTCCAGAGTTTAGAAAGTAGAAGCAAGAACCCTCATCACTCCTACCACTGCTTCCTGATACATTGAAATCTGGAGGCAGATGTTGTTTACAAGCCAGTCACAGGTTTCTAGGGACTTCCAGATAGCAAGAAAGCCAAGGACATCAGGCATGTGATCTCTACCTCCTATCTGCCTTCCAAATACCATGAATGCATCTAAATGGCAGAAACCAATGCACAAAAAGAAACTTAGCTGCCAAAACAAAACAAAACAAACTGGGAAAGGTAGTTTTCATCTTTCTGACTTTTCCAATTAATAGAAAGTAGAATTATGGTTAAGTCAGACAATTCAAAATTACCAAAAAATAAGCTAGAATGTTAGGAATTTAATGTATAAAAGAAAAAATAAACACCTCGTCTTATCCAAAAAAGAAAAACTATAACCTTATCATGTATCTGATAATCTAATTTACAGGTTCACAGGCAGCATCATTGCCTCACAGTCTCAATAAACAGCTACACAGAGGGAGAAAAAACAAAACAAAACAGAATAAACAGGAAAAAAATAGGTCAACTATTTCATCTGCCTGAATACCCTGTCACACTGCTTACTCTGCAAAAACTTCATCTTCATCACAGCAGGTTAAGAAGACTCAAATAAACTATATGATATGGATTTAGCATCTTTCATACTACTACTCTACTAGCCAATGCCATAGGTTATGTGCTTCCAGCAAACTTATTATCTTTATCAAGTGGTTAATATCTGCTGTTTCTATACATATGTCTTTTTCATTATTTTTACATTTCTAAGCTTAAAAATGGTAGTTTATTGGTGATTTAATATGATTCAATCTATCATTGTAGTTTGGTCAAACAATGTAACTGTATAATACTTACATTTTTAAATTAGTTTATAGACTAATATGTGGTCAATTTTTATAAAATTTGCAAAACATTTATTCTTCAGTTTTGGAGAACTGGTTCTTTATGTACTCATTAGATCAAAACTATTTATGGAGCTATTTAAATCCTTCATGTTTTAGATTATATTATAATTTGATCTAGTTCTTTCTGATACAAGTGTGTTATAATCTCCCACTATGATGATGAATCTTTCTATTTCTCTTTGAAGTTATGTCAATTTTTACATATTTTATAGCTTGATATCATTGGGCTAAACTAAAACTATCTTTGATGGTGTATTGAATCTTTTGAAAAAAATACAGTACCCTCTTTTTCCCTTTTAAGATTTTTACCTTAAAATTTATTTCACAAAGTATTAGTATGATTACAAGAGCTTTCTTTAGTTGCTTTATACTTGATATAGGTTCTTCCATCATTTTATGTCTCAGCCAGCCTTTCATTTCCCTTATGTTTCAGCTGACTCTTATAGAAAGTAGTTTAATTGATTTTTGAACTCAATATCTTTTATTAGGAAAGTTGAGATCACTTACAATGATTTTGATTATTTCTATATTTGTATTCCTTCCTGTCATCTAAATTTATTTCAATTTGTCCCATTTTTCCTTTAACCCTAACAATCTTCTTGCCTTACTTGAATTGACTTTTGCTTTCTCGTATCCCATTATTCTATTTTCTGTTAGTGACTCTCCAAGATATTTTTATAGACATATTTCACTGAATAAAGTTCAGTGATAATCAGTGTCTCTGTCCTCTGCCTATGGTTTTTACTTAGGAAGCTTAAAATGTTTAAACAAATATCACTATACTCCCAATTTATAAGCTATTTTATAGGATTTCAATTCTAACTTGATTTAAACCCTACAAATTAGATATGTGTATTATTTTATAGCAGTAATGTTAGTTTACCTTGCTCACCAATTTGCATTTTATTTGCTGACACTTCCTTTTTGTATCCCAGACCTATTTTCTGTGGCCATTTTTCTTTTAGCCTGTTAAGACATCAAAGTTCCTTTAGTGAGATGAACTTTGTGGGTATTGGTAATGAATACTCACATTATTGTTGTCTGAGAGGGCCTTTATTTCAATGTCTTTACCGAAAGGTAGTCTTTCTGAATTTACATTTATGAACAATTGCCTTCTATCAGCACATGAAAAAGTTATCACATTGTCTTTCAGCTTCCATTGTGGTTGACTCATTAACAGTCAATTTTTAGGTAACCAATCTTTTTCTCTGGTTGGTTTTAAACTCCCCTTTATCTACTGGATTCTTCGGTTTTACAACAGTTTGTTTAGGTATGTTTGTTTTTGTTTTTGTTCTCCTCAATTCTCCACCATGACTACCCTGCCTGGGATGTGTGGGCCTTTCTAAAGCTGAGAATTTGTGTCTTTAGTAGATTCTGGGTGAGAAAAAAAAAATCAGTTATTATCTCATGTAATGCCAGATCTCTACTTTTTATGATCTCCTTTTACTTTTTCTATTTTTAGAGAGAGAAAGAAACATGTGCTTGAGGGGGGAGAGCAAAGGGAGAATTTTTAGCAGGCTCCACACACAAGCAGAGTCCAACCTAAAGCCTGTCACAGGACTCCATCTCATAATCTTGAGATCATGACCTCAGCAGAAATCAAGAGCTGGACGCTTAACCAAATGGCCACCCAGGCATCCCTTTTATGATCTCCTTTTAGCTATAGACTAGGTTGCTTGCCTCTAATATTTATGTGCTCTAATCTCACCCCCACTATTCCCATTTCTTTCTTTTAACTTTATTTTAAACAATTTCCTCTGCTCTATCTCTGATTTTATTAATTATATCTTTAATTCTGTAATAAGTTGCTTTTATTTCCATTACTATACTGTTTTGATTTCTCGAAATTCTATTAATTTCTAGTCATACTTCCAATTCTGTCTTTTATTCTTTCAACATGGTACCCACTAATCTCTATAGGGGTCTGATTCTATGGCTTGTGATTTCTGCTGAATCTTGCTCATGTTAGATTATTTCTTAATGTAAGAATGCACCATATTTTATTTACCTTTTCTCTTGTGATGAACTTTTGTTTTCAATTCATCTCTAATGGTATCTCCCTGGGCAGATGTACGAATCTCATTTGCAGATACCTAGAATTGTAACTGCCATCCACAGGGTCCTCATTCTCAGTTCACAATCCCCCTAAAATCACTGTTTCCATCTCATCCCCACTAGCTGTGTGGGTAACAGATATTTTCCAGAAAACCTCATCAATCCCTGATATTGTCAGAATTTTACTCTTTTTTTTTTGTCAATCCTGCAAGTTACAGAATAACCACATAGCTATTTTTAAGCTTGTATTGCCCTAAATTACAATAGTATTCTGCATTTTTTCAAATCGTGATGGCCATAAGTTGTCATATCTTTTGTCCATTTCTCTAGAAAACAAGTAATGTTTGTTATTAGCTGAATCACATATTATTTTGTAGTGAAATTTCTAGTGCAAACATAGTTAGCATTGTTGATTGGAAAGATATCTATATGCCTTATGTTCCAGACATACTGACAGCAATGTTGCAATGCTTTTGCTTTGTACACAATCAATAGTAACAATTTGTTTGCATAGAATCAACTCTCTCTCTTCCAAAATCTCTACTCCTTATAACCATTCTGTTTCTGAAGTAGCACCTAGGAATAATATCACAGTAGGTGTCAGGAAAAATAATTTGCACACATATGCTTCTTGAGTGTTGCGTGAAAAACAAGATTCTATATATAATAAATAAGATTTCATTTTTTAAAAGTTATATAATGGTTTGAGAAAAGGGAAATGGACTTCAGATATTTTTAGTTTTTACCGGTTTTCTCTTTTTAGAAACAAAAGTTAATATTCTGGATTTTAGGCATCAAGGAACCATGTATCTTGATAATGCACATTATAAGATGTTAAGGTGCAAATACCAAAACTCAGGGTATTACTTGTCTCCAGTATTGCTTCAGATTCTACAAATGGATATTATAATTGCCTCAAAGATTTTGGGAAAAAACAAGAAACAGTTCCAAAGCAACAATCAAGTAGTCTTATATCAATTAACATAGGCACAAACTAATTAGCTCTAATGTGAACTGTCAGAACTATTTTCAGACTGATTATTGAGAGTAACTGATTACTCTAAATGCTCACACACTTTCAATAATTTTCGTAGTCACTTTGAGAAAAACATGCTTCAATAGAACCTAAGAATTGCAAGTATTAAAAACATCAGAGAAATTATGTGAGGGCTCTCATTGCCTGACAAACTAAAATCATATATGAACGGAATTATTCATGATGACATGTAGTAAAACTAAAGGCTTAGATTAGCTATAATACAGTTTGAATTCATTTCTGTAATCAGTAAATAAACATTAACAAATTTATTAATCAAGGCCCTTTTTATAGGTCTGTCGCTAAGGGTAATTATTTACTAGTTTAAATGAAACTATGCTTTGACTACTACTATATTCAGTAGGGCTGGATATCTGCCAGATATATAAGAAACATACAATTTTTAGATGCTTTTGACATTCAAAAACATTAGCTCTTGTTGATAAGAAATAATAGTTGCAATAAACAAAGGAGACTCAGTTCAAAAAATAAATTATTACACTGATGAATAAGTAAAAACAAATTTCTAATGAATTTTTTTAAGTTGTTGACCCATGTATGCTCCTTATTCATAGTTATTGAATTCCCATTTATTTGATTAGCTGTAGAAATTCCACAGATGTTTTGGTGAATGTGAATAACCTACTAATCTGTGACATGTAGCAAATACCTGTGTCCAAAAACTGTATTGCTAAAGATGGCATTCAGGGAACACTGTTGCTAGGTAACAGATTGTCCTCCTGTCTGCAGTCAGCCATTTTGAAAGAGTCCATGTGAGACAATGAAAAAGTATGTCGAAAATGTAAAATATATAACCAATATTTAATCATTCTACAAAAATGAAATCATGACATGATAAACAGCTGAATCAAGAAGACAGACATCTGCAGATTACTTTACAATTTAAGAAGCATTTTAAAACAATATTTGGTTTGAGTCTCATAACATCCGGCAACAAGGCAGATATTGCTATTATTCTCATCCTACGAATGAAGAAGCTGCGGCTCAGAGAAGTCACACACCCATTAGACTATAGGCACACAACTCAATCTCAGGTCTTTGGTACCTAAGTCCAGTTCTTTCTTTCTATTAATAATTTCTCAAGCATATGATTTTTATGGTAAGACAAGCAGATATCCCAAAATGGCAGTTCCATCATCACTGTCAAGTCCAGCTGGACATGGAAAGAGACTAGAAAAAAGTCTCACTAGACATTGCTTCAAATGTAAACAGTAATGAGTGGGCAAGAACCCAAAACACAGAAATAATCACTTGTATCACAGAAATAATATCAGTGATTATCGTAATTATATCCTCACACATCCTTCCATAGCTCTATTTTATGAACAAAGAAATTGAAGCTTGACAGAAGGAATTTGTGGTACTTGGAAAATGGTAACTGGAAGAGCTGTAGTTTGAACTGTCTAATATGAAAGCCAATGTTCTTTTCAAAATATGACAAGACATTACTGAACTTGATGGATACAATAAAATAGTAAGATTTAGATCTTTCTAGGCAGCAAAAGGCATGTTATATGTGACTTATACTGATATAGCATTGGCAATTAGTATTCACATTATATGATCTACACAGACTTTAATTTACACTAATAGATAGTAAATAGAGTAAGAATAAATATATTTTTTGAAGCAAAATTCTGTGAAAACAATATTTCATTTAGATGCCATGTTAATCACTTCCATTTTCCTTAGTTAATTTTAAAATAAGGCACAGTTACTCATGTCTCAGTTAACTATGAGATGCTTCTTCCATTTATTCCCTCAACCAAAGTTCAATCTCTCAGCTTCCATTCTGATTCACTGGGAAGAAATATGCTGATATTGACCTACAGGTTTACCTAAAACCCAGACAACTGGGCTGAAGTACCTTTTGGTCTTTATAGGTTTAGGATGCCAGGCCCATGTGTATTAAAGAGAATGCAAGATTTAGACTGGAGAAGAGCTATGGAGAGAGAAAAAAAAAAGAAAGTTTTAAGTGCATTTACATGAATATACAGTGAACCAATGGAAGAGCAGAGTAGGTTAGACTGCATACTGGCATGCCAGTCCCTAGTTTCTTCCAACTATCTTTAACAAATCCTAGCACCAAATATTTTAATAAACTCCTAAAATATTATATATTCATTCCTCTGAACTTTTTAGAGTACAGTTGACATGCAATGTTACATTAGTTTTAGGTGTGATTCAACTTGTCTATATGCTATGGATAAAGAATATGTGTGTGTGCACATACGTGTGTGTGTGTGCATGTGTGTGTGTGTGTGTGTGTGTGTGTGTATAGGAATGTTACTCAGCCATAAAAAAGGATGAGACCTTTGCCATTTCTGAAAACACAGATGGACCTAGAGGGTATTATGCTAAGTGAAATAAGTCAGACAAAGACAAATACTATATGATTTCACTTTTACTTCTGAAGTTTTAATTCCCCAAAACTTTGGAACTTTATGTGACAATATGAGGTACCTCACTTTTTTCTTTTTTGTTCAACTCCTTCAAAATAGCCTAATGAGGTTAGGACAGTAATTTCAGTTTAAATCTCATGAGACACAAACCATAGTGTTAAGAATTCTACAAATATGACCCTTCCCAATAAAAAAAAAAAAAACAACTGACATTTAAGAATACAAAATGAAGAAAAAAACAATTTCAAATAACTACCTATAATGCTGTAACACTCCAGTCACTAGTCATTGCTTTAACACTTGAAAACTCGAATGTTAATCAATGACTAACTTTGTATGGCAAATTCAGACACATGTATTCAGCCATAACTATAAAGCACAGCTATAAATTTTTTTACTAAAACTAATTTTGCTCATTTTTATTTTTTGCAAATAACATTTTCTTATATTCACATATATCCAAATGTTCATATTATTCTACTAAAGTTAATGAATCTATCCTATGATTTTGAAAGAGAATCTGGAGATTTAATTTAACCAAAGGCATTGGCTCTAAAATAACCATTTTGTGGACTTTACAGTTTACAGTTAATACATCCATACATAACTGAATTTTTGATGAACAATAACAGACCACTATAAGATAGGAAATACGATATAAGTAATTTTTGAAGAAAATGTTTTCTATGGACATCTGCTCCCCAATTTGTATGCTAAGTTTAAATACTGTGTAGTCATATAGTTTCTTATATAAATCACAATGTAATTTCACGTTGAAAGGTTATTTAGTAAGAAAAAGAAATCATAATAGCTCATATTTATTAGGCACCAGGCACTGTCCCAGGCAGTTTAAGCATACATCTTTACATCTTTACATTTAAATTTCCAACCATCTTTTGCCACAGATACTATTATTTTTCCCTTTTGATAGGATTAAATATGATAAGTACATAACCCAAGTTCACATTGCTAGTAAACAAAGCAATCAGAACTTAAAGTTATTCCAACTCCTTGGAATGACTCCAGCTAGTGCTTTCAAACACCATGAATCATGCTTCCTATGGAGTACTTAGGGAGATTACACAGTGAAAGAGATCGCTATAAACATTTCTATATTCCTTATCATAATATAATATTCCCCACAGATTTCACAAAAGGTATTATCTTTCCTATGCTATAACTAGCATAACAAGATATGTAATTAGATAAATGAATACAATTCAAGGCCTATTTGGGAAAAATATATTTGCCTCATCATAGAACATAGTTTCATTTCATTCTCAGATATTTTACATTTACCATAATAATACTCTAAACAGCAACAAGTTTAAACACACAGCAGGAAACTGCCTAATAAAGACAAAGAAATCTGTTCAACATAGATTTAATTATAAAAGCATTTAACTTCACTGGTAGCAATCATTACATGGCACTGCACAGAACATTAAATGGAGAGCCTGTTAGGAAAGATAGATTACCTCAAAACTGAAAGCCACATACATACTACTAAATTGTTAGACATCTCAGATATTTTATTTTTTACTTTTTTAAAAAATTTTTTATTATTATTTATTTATGATAGTCATACAGAGAGAGAGAGAGAGAGAGAGGCAGAGACACAGGCAGAGGGAGAAGCAGGCTCCATGCACTGGGAGCCTGACGTGGGATTCGATCCCGGGTCTCCAGGATCGCGCCCTGGGCCAAAGGCAGGCGCCAAACCACTGCGCCACCCAGGGATCCCTATTTTTTACTTTTTAAAAAAAGATTTTATGTATTCATGAGAGAGAGAGAGAGAGAGAGAGAGAGAGAAGAGGAAGAAGCAGGCTCCGTACAGGGAGCCTGATGTGGGACTTGATCATGGGTCTCCAGGATCACGCCCTGGGCTGAAGGCGGCGCTAAACCGCTGAGCCACCTGGGCTGCCTATCTCACATATTTTAGATGGCTATTTCTTAAAACTGAAAGACCAGTCCTGTTCAATGCCTCAGCTTGACTTCAAATTCTTTTTGGAAGTAAGTTGGAGAAATCATACACTCCCAAATTAAACACTTATGTTGTATCAAGTTAAGTATGAAGAAAGTGTAATAGTCAATGATATAGAATTAATAATACACATTACTAAAAAATGACTACTTGCTTTCTAATAGATCATGCTAGGCTCTGTCTACTCACTAACTTCATTGAAATCAGTACTTCAACTTAATTTATATAACTATTTTAAAAGAAATGTCATTTACACGTCATAATATACACTCTGCATCACACTGTTTTAATCACATTAATGGCAGGTTACAAGTTCTCAGGAGCATGTTTCTTCTCAGGAGAAGAAACAAGACAGTACAATTAGTGCATCAAGGTTTTGTCATTGAAAATGACTTTAATACATATAAAGGTGTTTTAAAAACGTGATCAAGAATTAGAGTTGAACCAAATTCTTCAAAGACAACCAAGTGTCAAAAGCACAATGACCAAATATCAACATGAAGATCAGAAATTAAGGAACAGCACACACACACAAAAGTAGTCAAGCCAAGAGTGAGAAATGGAGAAATTCTGAGAAATAAATGGGGCATCTGTTACTCACCAATGCCAGTCAGTAGATTCAAGATTCAAAAATATAGAGGACTGACTTCATTAAATAGATGTCAGAATACAGAATTGATGATATTCTATTATAGTAAAATTTTCGGCTTAAATTCACAATAGCTCACCATATTTATCAATACAAGCAAAAAGTTAAATTCAAGGTATAGATTAAATTAAACTTTGTAATCACTAGTTAGAAATTAAAAATCAGCATCAAATGAAATGTATGCAAATCGTCAGACTATGTTAAAAAACTTTGGATTTTGTAATGGGGGATGGAGGATATCTTTTCAGAGACCCAGCCCAGTAAAAAAAAAAAAATGGGAGATGGGAGATAGAAATGAGAAGAAGGGAAAAAGTTGGATAGAGAGAAGGGTGACTCTAATAGATTTGTCTTCTATAATTTTTTCTTTACTGTATTTCAGATTTTTTAACTATTTTTAAAGATTTTACTACATTTACCTTTTTCATATTTTATGATTTGAAACTAGTCAGTATAGGTATAAATCAGACATATAACATATCTATTTGTGAGATGATAAATATCTTTATTCTCTCACTGGTTAAATTACAAGTCATTAAATAATGAAATTCTATTTTCCACCACTTAACTTTTACAAATGAAGAACTGTCATCTATTCATATACCTCCTCTAAAAGATACATAATTAATGTATCTTAGACTTAGAATTTTATAATTAATAGTAAATTTGATATTAGGAAATCAAAATGATTTTGTGTTAATTGCTCTCTGACACTCATCTGGGCATATTTGAAAAAACAAAGGTGACACTTCCATCATTAATAGATACATTAGAATATATACATAACCAAACCCACGGGAGGTATTTTTCCTCACTAATTTGTGGTATATTTTTCATAGAGATAATAAGAGAGCAGATAGCAATCACTCTAGTTCAATGGTGCTTTACCATTTGGGGATCTTAAGATTAGTGAAAGCTAAGAGATTTTTCTCCAGAAATAAGCAGTGAAACGTAAACACATTTTGTAAATTTGGGGTGGTGAAATTGGTGGCAACAGTACACCAGTGGAGTCAGGAATCCAACTCTAGTGCTAGGTCTTATCTGCTTTCCTACTTTTTCTTTCAAACAGCTTCACAAAGACATATTTCTATGAATATTGTAGTTCTTTGGCTATAGTTATAACATGCAAAGAACTCTTTTTCCTCTTTTCTCTTTTAAATTTTTAGACAATAGTCAACAAACAACCCTTGATATTATCTTTAAAATGGATTATCAATCTATCTCAGTTGATAAACATGTCCCTAATAAATTGGGTATTTCAGTATCAGTAAATAACCAAGAAAATGTCTCACATTCACATGTGACCAGTTGCATTCACAAGTCAATTTCAAAATAAATAATGATGCAATTAAAAGTGCATTTGCACTTCATTAGCTCTTTTAAGTTTTACATACTTACCCTGTGAGATGATTTTTGGAAACGAAGTCACTTTTCAACAAAGTAAACATAATTAAAATATGTCTGATGTATAGTATGTACTCAATAAATATTTGTAGAATAAATGAATGTTGCTCTTGGATTCTGCATTCTGAAAAGGGGATATGTGTGTGAGTGTGTTTAAAGATAAATTGTATAATGCTTCACTTGTTTTCCTTACAGTAGTCTTCCTTGTTCACATTTAATGTTTTACATATCTTACTCTAGTCATGAGAGATCTATCTATCTATCCATTTATCATCTACCTATTTATCTATCTATGTGGTATCGAGACACTTTGAAGTATTCAAAATATATTAGTTTTCAACTAAGAGAGAGATACCACTTGAGTTTGCAAATCTATATAACTTTTCTATATTCTTTCCATTTAAATAGCTGATACTGTGAATAATTTAACCTTTCTCAGTGATTCATGTTCAACCTTTAGCAATATCAATAAATGCAAGATTTCATATCTCAGGGGCTTGCCCTCAAGGGTTCTCAAGTTGGCTATGTTAGATTGCTTTTTTTATATTAAACAATCACAAAAAAACTTTTAAATTATTTTGTTTCAATTTTATAGGGTATTCTTTTTTTCTGTTCTCTTCCTCATTATTGATTGGTAAATATTTCAACTTTGGATTTGTTTTTGTCTACACCTGCAGCCCATTTTACCTTTCTAAACTACTATGCCTGGCCTCCTTTCAAATAGTGCACAGAATAATTATGTGCAAAATTAGACTAAATAATTAGATTGTGAGTAAAGGCCTGTGAATATAATACTTGGCCTTGTACTTTTATTTTTAAAAACTTCTAATTAGGGATCCCTGGGTGGCGCAGCGGTTTGGCGCCTGCCTTTGGCCCAGGGCGCGATCCTGGAGACGCGGGATCGAATCCCACATCGGGCTCCCGGTGCATGGAGCCTGCTTCTCCCTCCGCCTGTGTCTCTGCCTCTCTCTCTCTCTCTGTGTGACTATCATAAATAAATAAAAAAATTTTAAAAAAAACTTCTAATTATTCTGTATTATTTGGAGTTGCCAGATAGGTGCTCCCTGACTCATTCTCACTTCCTCTCCTGGACTGTTCACGAGTAGATCTGACCAAGACAGGCACTTGGAAGATGGGCTGAAAAGCAAAAAACAAGGTTTTCTCATAGCTGCCCACAAGCCTGCTTTAACTGGCATTTTTCAGACTGAACAGCCATTTCCTCCATGGCTCTAGTGCCTCCTAGCTTCTGGAGTCTGGTAGCACCAATTCTCCTCTGTATTTCCCAGATCTAGGGGTGATATTAGATTTTTTTTTTTTTTGCTAATCTCTGGGTTACCTCACCCTCCTATTTGGTTCCCCAACTCTTCCATTACCTGTGTAAATACTTCTCTGTATGAAATTTCATCTGTTAGAAATTGCTACCATAAATACCTGTGTGGACCTTGACTGCAAGAACGCATCTGCTGGCTGAGCTTGGTTAGCTCCATGACAAAACCACCACTTTACTGTCTACAGCACATATTAATTCTCAGGGAGAAAAGGCTTTTATTTTTTTTTAAGATTTATTTATTTATTTATTTATTTATTTATTTATTTATTTATGATAGACAGAGAGAGAGAGGAGAGAGGCAGAGACACAGGAGGAGAGAGAAGCAGGCTCCATGCCGGAGCCCGACGCAGGACTCGATCCCAAGTCTCCAGGATCACGCCCTGGGCCCAAGGCAGGTGCTAAACCGCTGAGCCACCCAGGGATCCCCGGAAAAGGCTTTTAAAAGCCTACAGTTAACCACAATGAAAAGCTCCAGGTTGTTGTAACAATTTTAAAGTCAGGATACAATGTCATATCTTAGTGAAAAAGTGAGTGATAGGCTTAAAAGATTTAATGCTACAGAACAGGTTTCATTTATAATGTTTCTCCTCAAAAACTAATTTTTTATTGAAATATTTTATAAAAAATAAATACCACATATCCGTGTGTAACCGTGTGCATTAAAACCAGACAGTCTTGGGGCACCTGGCTGGCTCAGTCAGCATCCTGGGATCAAGCCTTGCACTGGGCTTCCTGCTCAGTGCAGAGCCTGCTTGCTTCTCCCTCTCCTACTCCTTCTGCCTCCTCCTTCCCCTGCTTGTGCTCTCTCACTCTCTGTCAAACAAATAAAATCTTTAAAAAAAAAAAAAAAACAGATAGTCTTTGTACTGTTTATAAACAATTATAAGCAGAATTGTAAATCTTGATACACATTCATGTGTTATAATGTTTCTAAACTTCATGTGTGCCTAATTTCATGTCACAACCAATTTTTTGAAGAATGTACTTTTAATTAGGATCTTATTAAAATTTTTAATATATTTTGTTTTCAGCCTTGATTAGATTTGAATTATATAATTAATAAGTTTACATATATTGATACCCTTGACTACTTTCAGTATACTATAGTATTTTTAATCAAAAGAAAACTCTTTTGCCACATTACTGTAAAACTCAGTGAAAATTTTGCTAAATAAAGAATATTTTCAATTCTAAATTTTGTTTTAAATGTATATTTAAATCCAAATGTTTTTATATGTAGTCTTCCCTCTATTCAAATATCTCTCTCCAACAAATGTTTATCATACTATCATAAAAATGGATGCTCTGTCAATAATCTTCCCACAATTAAGATTTTTAACTAAAATTTCAGAATTTCAAAATTAAAACTTTTACACAGCCTGTGCTCTCATTGTTTATTTGTTGAGTTCTTCCCTTGATTTCTTAGGTAGAGATTTCAATGTCTTCATGTCTGCACACTTAGTGTTCAGTAATCACAATTAGCTTAAAATATTCAAAAGTTGGAATTCTCAACACACTTATTGAATGTTTTGATTAAATATTTCCACCTGGCTGAGCAAAATGCAATCAATATTTATGACTTACTTATAAAAATATTTAATACTATTGGGGTACCTGGGTGACTCAGTAGTTGAGGATTTGGCTCAGGGCATGATCCTGGGGTCCTGGGATCAAGTCCCACATCAGGCTCCCTGCTGGGAGTCTGCTTCTCCCTCTGCCTATGTCTCTGCCTCTCTCTGTGTGTTTCTCATGAATAAATAAATACAAAATCTAAAAAAAAGAAAATGCTTAATACTATTATCAGGTACTTAGGTTGATCAGTAAAGTGTTTTATAAAGTCTCAGATATTTTTAAAATCTGATGTTACATGAGCAGCCAAGAGTGAAAACATGTTTTGCTCTGCTGCAATATTTTTTATAGTTCAGTTACTCTGTTTATATGTAAAAATATTTTGAAGTTTTGTAAATACAGCTGCTAATTTCATCAGTAATTAGCATAGTAATTATTTAGATGTAATTATGAATTAGGTGTTCAAATGAGCCAAATCCAAGTTCATTTTTGGCCTGCAGATTTCTTTTTTTTTCTTTTTTTTTAAATTAATTAATTAATTTATTTATTTTAAATACAATGGGAAGTTCTTGAAGATTTTTTTAATAAATTTATTTTTTATTGGTGTTCAATTTACCAACATACAGAATAACACCCAGTGCTCATCCCGTCAAGTGCCCCCCTCAGTGCCCGTCACCCATTCACCCCCACACTCACCCTCCTCCCCTTCCACCACCCCTAGTTCGTTTCCCAGAGTTAGAAGTCTTTGATATAGCAAGAACATTACTTTTACCATAATGCTGTAGCCCACCAAAATGTACATTCCAATAATTTCTACAAAAACAAATATACTTATCTTTAATGTTAAACTTTTCACCAAATTTACAATAGCTACCACAAAATTATCAATGTTTCATTTTCAACAGGGTGAGCCCTTAGGTATATTTGATTCCAAGGAAAAATATTTACTATTGCTAAAATTAACTGATTTTTCTACTTGGTTTTTATTTCTATTTCTACAACTTCTATTCTAATGACATTGATATAAAACCAGCCTCTCTTAAACATTTGTGAAGCTCTTCCTCTGATGAAGAAACCAGATGCAGCAGCTATACACATAAAAACTGAGAATTATAAAAAGCAAATAAAAATACAACTGTTACTCAATCTAAATGAAAAGTCATTGTTTCATAGATTGATGTGCAAATGTACTTTCTGCAACTGCATGTGTTAAATTAGTCTTTTTCTATAATTTTCTTAAAATAAATTATAACATTTTAAGTAGGTGCTGCTTTTTTTAGTGTATCTGTGTCTCCTGATTTTTATGCAATCATAAAGTACCACAGATGTTAACTACTCATAGACATTATGAGTACAAATTATAATCATCATCAACTTTCTTGAGATTTGAAAATTCAGTCCTTAATATTTAATTAATCATGCTCTTTTGTTTTTAAATTTATTGCTGTCAAAGAGCATATTGCAAGCTAAAATGCTTATCAAACAATAAAATAAGTAGGTAGTGTTTTTTGCATATTATGATAAATGACAAAACCACCATAGCAAGTATTCTTAGATTGTTTTCTATATGTTTTGTCGTTTTGTTTTTAAAGATTTATTTATTTATTCACGAGAGAGGGAGAGGCAGAGACACAGGCAGAGAGAGAAGCAGGCTCCTTGCAGGAAGCCTGATGTGGGACTTGATCCCCGGACCCGGGGTCATACCCTGAGCCAAAGGCAGACACTCAACTGCTGAGTCACCCAGGTGTCCCTGTTTTCTATATGTTTTAAAGAAGAACTTCTCAGTTTTTAATTTCACCAATGATATTCTGTACTGAAATGTTCTTCATGTAGTACCTAACCTATAATTTTGCATATTTCCAACTGTTTTGATCAACTTGAGAGCCAGTGAGTTCAAGCATCAAACAAGCCTCCATTCAGGTCATGGCACAATCGCTAGTACATCAAATGGCTAGCAAGGGGAGTAGAAGATAGATTAATCCCATCACCATCTATCATCCTGGGTATATAACTAATCTTCCTTTCAGTTTTCTTGTCCATAGTATGGAAGTTCTCTCTTACACCACAATGCATTAACAGTTGATCAGATTAATGCCAAGACTAATGGACCAAACACACTCAAGAACCGTCCAATGATAAGGAAGCTAATATTCAGAATGGATCTATGTGTACTGCAGTTATATCTAATAATATGACTAGAGCTGAATTTAGAGGAAGTTTTAAAACAGGTGTGGATGTAGTTTTTGTTGTTGTTTTTAATAACCGTCCCTCACTGGAACTTTCAATTTCCTTCTAAACACCTTAAATTCCAATGAATCATTAAAATTTCAACACAGGTTGGGAAATGAAATAACTCAAGCTTGGTGTAAGGAAAGTTGAAGAAGAAAGAAAACATTGGAAAGCATATGAAACAAGAGAAGAACTGGGATTATGACAATAAAGAAAAGACACAGGAAAAAATGAGTAATAATCTGCCATTACTGTTTATACATCATACTTTGACCATAGAGCCAAGGTGCATACAAAATTTAGCTTGGATTTTCCAAACTTTTATCAAACAGTAGCTTCACAAGTGAAATGACAATATATTTATGATGGATGATTTTAATTCCTTTCATAAAGAAATTGTTTTCTCAAGGTTCAGGCGATTATTCACTGCAAAAATAGCAGGAGATGTAAACAGCGACAGCTGGACATAAACTAAAACATAGGAAAATTGGAAAGGATATTTTTTATGCTGTCAAAATTAAAATGTATCTATTTTTCAGTTCAATAAAAGCTTGTTTATGGCATTTTGACTCATATGTAAACTGTTATTGACCCCAGGGGCTATATTACAAAGCAATGTTCATAAAGTGAAAACTGAAAAATCGTAACTGTAACTGCACACCCCATTTGATAGTTCTTATTGGGATAGGGAGGCCATACACAAAATATTTGTTTTAAATTTCAACAGGAGGGGGTGCCTGGGTGGCTCAGTCAGTTAGGTGTCTGCCTTCACCTCAGGTCATGATCCCAGGGTCCTGGGATCTAGCCTTCCAATGAGAGCAAAAAGCCTGCTTCTCCCTCTCATTCTCTCCCTCCCCCTCCTCTTGCTCTCTATCTCTCAAATAAATGAATAAATAAATATTTTTTTAAAAAATTTCAATAAGGAGGCATTTGTAATTTTATTACTCATTCAGAAACATGTCTTACAAAACAAGTAATAGGAATAAGAAAAATTTGTAAATGTCAGAGAAACCTTAGGTACTCTAATAATTCCCAAAATACTATATTTCTACAAAATAAATTTTAAAATATAGTTTATAAAAATACAAAAACATTACCTTTGTACGCGAAAAAGTGCAGACTCTAGAAGCTCAGATCTAGAAGTGCAGACTCTAGAATAAAAACCTCTCCTACCCCGACAAGTATTATCGGGGTCCCCAGCCCATGTAATATATACCTCAAAGGCACTGTTTTGTCTTTCTGCTTCCCCATATTTGTGAGGATAAATGACAAAATATGTGTAAGTTGCTTTGAGCTCCTAGAAAAGATGCAGCATATACATTTTATCTATTGGTAGCCACTACTCTATAATTTTTTATAATACCCCAGATTTCTCAAAACACGTATGTCAGCAACTTTTGCCTCCTTAAATTATATTCAAAGCTTCAATTGAACTGTTCCATTTTATCACTTTATCTGTAAAAGATAGGTGGAAAGAGGAGTACAAAGTCAAATGGAAAATGAGAAAATGCTATTTTTTAAATACATCATGATTCCTTCTTAGTCACTGAATTAAATTGAAAATAATTTTTCCTTTAAGAAAAGAAAAAAGGTTATTTATTTTTCAAGTCCTAGTCATGATAAAAACTAATATTTGAAAGTGTCTCCACCCAATTTGATAAAAGTCAGTGCCTGTATTTTGCTTCTCTTGATGTTCTGTTCTTGAAAGAACTGATCTTTTCAATATAAAAGTTTTATTATGATATGTTATGTTATTATATTTTGATTATATTATATATGTTATATATATTATGATATGTTATTATGATATGTTATGATATTATGATATGTTGTATCACAATAATTAAACCATTGGATTTCTCTGTGAAAGGAAGTCACATTTTCTACCAAAAAGTACTGAAGAGCTTACACCTGAATATTTTTCCAAAGGTTTAATTTCAAATATATTTAAGCATTTAAAACCTTGAAGGATCTTAGGAAATGAACTTGCTAGTATACATTGCAACACTTGCTGCTCAGTTACCAGCAGTAATTTGGATTAATCATCAAAATTGCCATGAGACCCAATAATGCTTCACCCAATACCAAGTTATTTAATGATAAGGAAAAACCAGGACAGGTAATATGTCATAAGGATCTACAACAGAGGCTCCATGACTATACTCAAAACATTTGTGGTTAGGAGAGGCAAGTGTGAGTGTCTGCCAGTCTGCAGAAACCATTAGCAATAAATTCCCGTAAACATTTATGCATTGTTAGTCACATAGCCCCATCAGGATGTGTTCTCATTCTCTGGTATAGCTAATTCTCATTTATTTCATCAGTATGGCAATACAACTTACTCAATAACCTATCCCTCGGATGGGGTATAGGTGCTTGGTAGCTGTGCACCATTTGTTGTGGATCTGGCATGCTTTGTAATTCCTTGAGTTTGAGTCACAGGAGGATTCTATTCAGCATCAAATTCTCAGAGATTTGAGGAAACATCACGGACCATCTCCCAACCATTTCTTTCTATAGATAACTTAAAACACCAGCAGAAAGGGAATCTAAGGCTCTGAGACATATTTGCAATTTCTACTTCTGGTTTTTCTCCATTTATTTAGTTCTTCAACTAAAGCATACCAATAATACCAAATATTCATTGTGTCTCAAAATTCCACCTATGCATGTACTTTTCAGTATCTTGTAAAAAAGCAAGATTCATCCTCTTGACCGGTTTTAAATCCATTTTATTTTATTTTTAATAGAAACTGCCTTTTTCTAGTTATAAAATGATGACAAGCTAATTGTAACAACTTGGGCTATAAAAAGGACACAAAGAAGGGACCAAAAGTAACTTGGATTCTCACATCCCAGAGAATGCCACTGCAGCATTTTCACTTACGGAGTCCTAGTTTGACAAAGTTAGAAGGAGATATCTTTGAAATTGTCTCAGTGAAGAAAAGACAAACAGGTGGAATGGGCTGGAGTTTGGTATTATTGCTGGCCCTGCCCACACACTTCCCAAGGGAACTCATCCAAGTCTCAACCTCTGACATTTGAGTAGCCATACTCCATATCAGGTGGGCACCTTCCCAAGGGCAGACCTCACGTGGGTGTGCCCGCGATTCAGAGCCACCTCTCAGGACATTCTCAAAGAAGAAGGGAGACTGGGATGCTGAGAGGGTGCTATTGAAAGTGGAAGAATGCCATGATATTGATCCAAAGCTGTGGAAAACCCAAAGCAAACACAAGTTGCAGTTATGAGATAGCTGTAGAAAAAGAACAGATGCACAAAGCAAAGAAAAGGGCAAACGCTGCAGGAGAGGAGGATGGTCTGCTGAAGGACTTCCCTATTTCCAGTACAAGTCCTTTTGCAGCTGTAAAGAGTCCCACTTTTCCTTAAAGTACCTTCAGTTAGTTCTTTTCCTTGCCACAAAATGGGATTTGCTCTGTTTTTGAAGTAAAGCATGCAATATACATATAATAAAGTATGTAATATACATATAATAAAGTTGTATATACATACAATGAAGTGTGAATGCCTCAATTAGTTTTGACTAAGCAAACAATCCTTATACCCATTATGCATAGGGAATATTAGCCTCCTTCCTGCCACCTCCTAGTTATTACCTCCTTCCAAAGTTAACTCCTATTCTTGTCTACCAATTACATTACTTTTCCTTGTGTTTGTACTTTGAAGAGATGGAACCATACAGCACATGCTCTTTTGTGTCTGACTCATTCAAGATGAATCATCTAGATTTTTCCATTCTTTGAATACAGCAGTACTTTGTTCTTTCTCCTTGCTGTGTAGTATTCTATTGTGTGATATGCCACAATTTCTTTCCCAATTTATTAACTATATATAGGCCTGTCGTCTTATGCCTGAACATTTTATGTTGCTTAGCAGCAAATAAGACCACATTATGCAGCTAGGTTCACATGTCCCAGATATTCCTGTCAGAGCTGCCCTTACTGCTATGGGTCTGCAGCTGCTAAAATGATGTAAGAAGGTCAATCAAGTTCTGCTCCCACCTCAGAACACACCTTTTCCTTTAGACCTCACTCCTCCACCTTAGAGGGCTCCCCTCCCCCATTTTGGAACCTGCCTGCAGAACCTTTGAGAATATAAACCCACATAAAATCAAGAAGAGGACTGAAGACTAATAATACACTATATGTTAACTAAATTGAATTTTAAAAAATAATTTAGGGGTTCCTGGGTGGCTAAGTGGTTGAGTGTCTCCTTTAATAAGTTCAGGTTGTGATCCCAGGGTCCTGGAATCGAGTTCTGCATCAGACTCCCCACAGGGAGGCTGCTTCTCTCTCTGACTATGTCTCTGCCTCTCTCTGCGTCTCTCAAGAATAAACAAATAAAATCTTTTAAAATAATAATAATAGTAATTTTAAAAATTCTCTCTTTCCCTTTCCTTCTGCCCCTCCTCCACTCACTTTCTCTCTCTCTCTCTCTCTCTCTCTCTCTCTCTAAGTAAATAAGTAAATAAATAAATCTTTAAAAAAAAAAATGGGAAATACGGGCAGCCCCGGTGGCTCAGCAGTTTAGGGCCGCCTACAGCCCGGGGCATGATCCTGGAGACCCGGATCGAGTCCCACGTCGGGCTCCCTGCATGGAGCCTGCTTCTCCCTCTGCCTGTGTCGCTGCCTCTCTCTCTCTTTCTCTCCTCTCTGTGTATTCTCATGAATAAATAAATAAAATCTTTAAAAATGGGAAATATGTAGTGAGACCTATTATCTACATTAATTTGCTGACATCTGTACATTTTTGTGGGAAAAATATATCTCAAGCATGTAGGAGAGAGATGGCACATTCCCTACTTTCAGAGCTGATGAAGACATTATCCCATTTTTTATTATCTTTTGTTATTTTGGTGATTTTCTAGGAGAAGGTAAGAAGCCCGTTCTTATGTCCCCATTTTCCTGGAAGTTTGAGTTCATTTTTGAGTACAATATCAACTAGCATTACAATTAAGGTGGAAAATAAGTAGTAGTAATAATTAAGTAATTAATAATCAAGTCACAATTCTCTTAGAACAAAGCACCACAACTCTTCTGAGGAGGGAACAGTTAAATGGTATCTAATTTTCAAACACACAAGTAAATAACATGATAAACAAACCTAGATCCCTTGTTTGTTCAGTTAACTGTACCATGAACCCTCCACCCTAATCAATACATTTTATCATTTAGAATAAATTTGAAATTGTACATATTCTTGTACATGGGAAAGAAAACATGGAAGATCATCTTTCAAACTAATTAAATTCAAGGCATTGACGAATTGAGAGTTCTGATCTGAGAGGCGTGGGGAGTTGATGGAAGAGATAAGTGAAGGTATTCAGCACCCAATGTAAAAAAATGAAGATCCATTTTTCACTTTCACCACCATTGCCTTGAAAACTGAGGTTCAGAATAAGAGGTAAGGATAACCAAAAACAAATTTTTTGTCATGTGATTTGCATTTTCCTAAAGCAAGAGTGTCACAATATGACCTTTCTTTCTTTCCCAAGTCTCAATAAAAGTCAAATGTAAAGACTAGAATTCCAAAGAAAGAATGGTTTTGAACTTACCAAAATGAGTGTTGCATTCCTTCCCCCATAAGGATTCTAAGTTAAAGAACCTCAAAGCCAGACTGCAGATAAGTCTCTCACATACTTTTAATGATCCATGAAGTTATTAGATAGGTTATTTCATAAGTAGTTTTTTTAATTAATGTAGTTAATGGACTAGATAGACACTTTTCTGTTTCATTCTTTGCCGCTTTAGGATTCAAACATTAAATTAAATTTGCCCTATTAAAAGACATTTAAACTACACACATGTCTTTTTCGGAAAATAACATAGAGCTCTAACACTGTTCTTTTTCTCCCAACTCAAATTCTTCTTCTCCAAACCTTAAAAATATTCATGGTATTTGTTCACATTTTCCCGCATTCTGTACACTCAAGAAGTTTTCATAATGTAATTCTAGAATACCACAATGCATATTTGCCTAGGGAACTAGAAGAAATTACACATTCAGAACACAATGCATGTGAATATAATGGTAATTATAGATCTGCATTGGTTTTCCAATGAGCAGTCTATAGTGATGGTAAGCATATCTGGTAATAGTATCTGCATTCTTATTTGTTAATGCAAACAGGGCATAACCTTGGTGGGGAGTTCTTATACCATTTATACTTAAAGTATTTAATGACTTTGCAGGAACTTTCACTGCAGTACCTGTGAATTCTTTCAGAATACACACCATAATTGAGTTTTCAATAATTACAACCTCATTCAAGCCTTTGTAAGATTTATTACTTTGTCCTCTAATTATATAATTTGTGAGAATCCCTAACTCTTAAGTGAAGAGATGGCTCTCCTTTCACCTATAGTTGATATCTGTGTTGCTGAATATTTCTTTTCTCTTACATAAGTTATTTTTTTATTATTATTCATGAGAGACACAGAGAGAGAGGCAGAGACATATGCAGAAGGAGAAACAGATTCCCTGGGGGAGCCTGATACAAGACTCCAACCCTGGATTGCAGGATCACGCCCTGAGCCGAAGGCAGATGCTCAACAACTGAGCCACCCAGGCATCCCTTACATAAATAAATTTTAATAAAATCTGCCTAGGAAAATTTACCAGGAAACAATTTTTATGACTTAAACACTGTAGCCTCTTTAAAAGGTATATTTTGAACACTTGTTACTTCTTTCATTTGTCATGAGCTAACTTATTTGCTGAACTATAAGCATAACTGTTTTGGGGGCAGTACACCTAATTCAAACCATAAAAATTTTCTTAGGTAATCTTTACCATTAGGAAGGAAGTATTACAATCTTTTATGTCTAAATCATGTGTCATTTTAACATATCTAAGATTTAAATTCCAAAACCACTTTAAATCTGAAATACTTAGACATGACACATGATTTATTTATTTATTTATTTTTAATATTTTATTTATTTATGAGAGAGAGAGAGAGAGACAGAGAGAGAGGCAGAGCCCCAGGCAGAGGGATAGGGAGAAGCAGGCTCCATGCAGGTAGCCCGACGTGGGACTCGATCCCCGAGTCTCCAGGATCAGGCCCTGGGCTGAAGGCAGCGCTAAACCACTGAGCCACCCAGGCTGCCTGACACATGATTTAAATATGCCTTTTTACCTCCAGATTTTGGACTCCCTTTACCTGATAGATGAGAAAAGGATGTCCTAGCAGAGTGGAAGCAATCCCAGAAATGAAGAGGAAATCTCAGGTTAAGTACCCAATATGCTACTGCAACAGTTACCTACCCTTATAGCAGCAAAGAAGTAATCAATGATTGGAGAAGTAATACAATAAAATTATGTATATTTCAATTATGTCTTTAGAAAATGAGACTCCTAAAGCTTTGTTTCATTTTTATTAGTAATGAAATGCACTCTGTTATAATGGTGCCCATTCTCAACCACTGTAGTCTTTTAGGGATGACCAAAAGGAAGACAGAGACAAGTTCGACCAAAGTGATGGCCTATCTCTCATCTGGATAGTAGATGACATCAGTGTGATTCTTACCAATTTGTCCTTCCCACTCTACAGGAAGAAGAAAGGAATCTATTCAACACACTTGGGTTTGAAAGGTAGAAACTAGACAACGAAGACATAAAAAACAAGAATTTGAATATAAAGGTAGCTATGTAATAACGTTTTCATGGGACAAGAAATATGAAGGTAGCACAACTAGAAAGGTTCAAATTAATAATTGCTGTAATTCCCTTTAATGCAGATGTTTATAAAAAAAAGACCTATGAAATTAATACAAGCAAGCAGGCTATAGAAAAATATATATTTTGCTGTGGACATTATGCACAGAGAAATAATTCATATGTACTTTTTAAAAAATATTTTATTTTATTATTTATTTGATAGAGAGACAGAGGGAGAACAAGCAGGGCAAGCATCAGAGGGAGAGGGAGAAGCAGATTCCACATTGAGCAGGGAGCTCTACATGGGGTTCAATCCCAGGACTCGGGGATCATGACTTGAGCTGAAGGCAGATACTTAACTGACTGAGCCTGGTGTCCCAATTTATATGTACTTAATCAGGATATCACAGACAGGAAAGTTAAAAAGTTAAAACCATTAAATGCTTATTTGCTTCTGCCTCAGCCACAGAAGCTATGGGAGCAGGAACTGTCATAAAACTTTAGCTTTAGTTTCCAAACTTTCTCTAAAGCAAGAAAGATGACAGTGTTTTGAAAAGGAAAAGGAAAGACTAAAATTCTGAAGTTCTCAGAAATAGAAATTCTCTATTTTATAGAAATTATCTGTTTCCTGGGCAGAGCTATGCTAAAGGCATCCTGCCAAGGAGATAGACTTCTTGCAACCCCAAGAATATTACCATGAGAGTATAAAAGTCAGCCCTTCTATCACATAGACAAAAGCAGAGCAGATCTGAGCTAACTAAGAACAGTCTGCAATAACTACTCAAGCTTACCTCATATCTCACTGGTAAATTCCAGGAGAAAGACAATTCTTTCCCCCCTAAAGAAAGTATAAATACCTTAGGGGAATTTTGACTAGCCTATTTGCTCATATGACTCACCTATGGCCAGGCACAAGGGGGCTGTGTTGAAATTCTCCTCTTCAGAACCCATGGAGTAGGAGAAAAACATTTCCCCAAGGAGAGAGTGCTGCTGTCTCCAAAAGACATGCAAGGACCTCTGGTTAACAAAACACAAGCAATGTTCTCCACAAGGGACAAGGGAGATACGAGCACACTGGAAGGAGATAGGAATAAATAGTATCTGAAAAAAAAAAAAAAAGATAGGTTTAATTCAGGATGCTTGTCAAGATGAGAAGCCCAGGCTCCTTCAGCCCTAGGTGGGGAGGAAGTTTCCAAGGCACTCACTGGACAGTTTTTGCAAAGGGAGAACATTGGATCCATTATGAATGTGAATTGCCCTTGAAGACCCCGAGTGTGATGAGTCATAGGTTTAATGCCTGAAGGGTTGATTAGTTAGCAGTCTGTACACAGAATGTATTGGATATTCAGGCCATTCAGGAGATAGCCAGAACCAAAATCTAGTTTTAGGCATATTTTCACTGTATCTACCCCATAAGTCTCACTCAGATTCTATCTATGGCACCTGTTTTCAAAATATTTTGTAGCAATATGTTCTATTCACTTTTTTTTCCAAATGAAATTTTATTCAGAAGTTCAACATATATAAATAAATGTGAAGCTATTGGGGTTCAGTGTGGGAGGGGAGGGGGGCACTGTCCCAATTTCCTCCTGCCACCAGCCTTAAGGCTCATGCATGAAATTGGGACCTCAAGAGAAAGAGCTGGAAGTCCAGTGTTCCAATAGACAGAGTCAGTCTCATAGCAAATGAAGGAGCAAGACTTATAGTTGTTACAATTGTTGCACTGCCTTTTGCCAACTTCTAGTCTGATGATATGATTTTAAGAATAATTTAAAAAAAATAATTTTAAATGTTGACAATTTAACCAAAATTCCCTCAAACACTAAACATATCATTACAAAACAAGCTGAAGATCAAATCTATAAGGGAAAGTTCAGAACAACACACAGGATGTCTGGAAAAGAAAATCTCTGTTAGCAGTAGATGTAATACTATGGAAGACTTGGATGAACTGAAGCTTGGACACTAAATCCAACCCTCCAGAGGAGCACAGCTCTCTCAGTGACATATCCAAATGACAGGGCCTAGAGATTTTTTGAAATCCCTGCAAAGAGAATGCCAACAAATAGTTTAAGATGCATATAATGCATATAATCAAAGAATTGGAAAACAAATTTCCCATTTGGAAGTATCTTTTAAATGAACTGATTGCAAAATAAGATTTTAAATAGCTTTCTTGGGGGTAAAATCAGTTGTTGAGTTTAAATTAAAACAGAGCAAACTTGCCATAGTGCAGTATGTCTCAGAATAACCACAGAGATCATTATACTCTTAAATATACAAGCATAAATTGCTTTTCTCATACTGATGTAGTTAGAAAATTAAAGTGTATACAAAAGTAGCTTTCTTAACCATGTGGCAATTGCTGTAAACCACAGGTAAATCTTAGTAACTTAAGGAGGGCTTTATAAAAGCTGTTATAATGATGTTCGCTTCAGAACACATAAAGACAGTAAATTTAATATTCTCTTAACCCTAAAGCAACTTGGAGATGTCATCTGATCCACTTATTTCTCTTAAAGTAAAATTATATCACTTCATGAAATAGTTATCTGCTCCATTGAAAATAGTTTGAATCAGGAATTTATGACAGAAGACTTGGATGATTTTATTCATTCATTTAGCAAATAGATACGAGGCAATGATGGCATCGACACTGGGCATTAGGGATGCACAGTGAATTAGATACAATCTCCATGAAGAATGGGTAGTCTAGAGAGCAAAATAGGTAGAGATAATTTCAGCATAATATATGCATTCTGAGAAGCAGTTAAGACATTATCTTTGGAAATAGGAGATTGACATTTAATTACTGGAAGAGGATATTCAAGAAAGTGTTTACCATATAAACAGAGACCTGACACATAAGTTTGCCAGATGAAAGAGTAATTGAAGGTGTGTTCCAGTGAGACAAGACCAAATATGCAAAAGCCTAAAGTTATACAGGGAAGTAGCACAGCAGACACTTAGGAATAGCTCCATGTGGAGAGGTAGCTTAAGATACCAGGCTGGTGAGGTGAGCAGAACCTAGGTAATGAAAGACCTTGAATATCATGTTGGAGATTTGGGGCATTATCATGCAAGCAAAGAGAAAGCAATAAGATTTTTAAGCAGAAATGTGTATTTGATCAGATCTGAGTATAAGAACGATTACGCTGGGAACAGAAAATGGCTTGAAGATGGATGAAGATTAGAGACAAGGAGAGCAGTTAGGGGACTTTGCAGGAATTCCTCAGTGAGAGGATTCAGAATTACGTTCAGATCAAACCAAGATAGCAGTAGTGAGGACAGAAAAAACTACCCTAATCCAGTTCTTTATAAAGCAGATGTTCACAACACACAGAATATGGAGAATAAGAGCAAAGAACTGGGATGCCACATAGGTTTTTAGCCTTGGGACTGGGTGCCTTTTTTTTTTTTTTTTTTTTTTTTTTTTTTTTTTTTTTTTTTGGGACTGTGTGCCTTTTGATAAGGAACAGAGAAGGAGCTAAGCTGGATTAAAGATAATGATGTCAGTTTTTAACATGTTGAATTTAGAGTTCTTATGATTCACCTAGTAGAGAATTTTTATTCTTATATTTATCCTCTCTGGTTGAATGCAGCTGCATGATATGAAGTGTAGCAGGGAAGAAAAGATTATGTAATGATGGTAAATAGTGATGAAAGAAGAGGGCAACTAGAAAACAAAACACTGAACCAGAAATGGAAAAGAGACAATTCTCAGTGAATGTAATTATGTAATCATATGAATGTAACTGTCATTATTAGTTTTCTCAATTACAAGATCAAAGAAACCAGCAATATCTGAATTGAGTGCTTGTATAGCTTTCCTATGGGTATGAAGACATTTATGTATCCAAGAAAGTCAATGAATACATGGGTTCTCAAAAGACCTTTGGGAGAGGATTTTATACAGAATCCCAGAAAGGCTGTTTATCACATATAGGATGGGTTGATTGGACCTGACTGGCCTTTCCTTGTCTGGAGTTTTTAAGCAAAGCAAGGTACAGGCTCTGAAAGACCATGTTTATTGCTTATTAAAATCTTTCTTGATCAGTTTTTTTCGTAACAATTCATGGGTAGAATGCAAATATTAGTAGTCTTGGGTTTAAGGAGCTCTCTTTTCCATATAATATGTAGTAGGTATTTGTTATCGATCTTGACAAAAGTTAAAGTACAAATAGAAACTATAAGAGGGAAGTGCTAAAAGGAAGAGTTACAGATACAAATATCTACACTTTATAAAGTAAGGGATAAAAATTAGTATTTATAATTGGCAGAATAAAAAGCAAAGGTATAAGAATGTTATTTAATGTTATAAATACAAGACTTTAGGAACAAAACGATAATATAGCCATATCAGAAAGAAGGAAGATCGGTTAGTTATAAGTGGGCTAAATCCTCATCTATCTTAGCAAGTTGTTAATAGAAAATATCCAAGGGGTGACTGGATGGCTCAGTCCATTAAACATCTGCTTTCAGCTCAGGTCACAATCTCTGAGTCCTGGGATAGAGCCTTGCATCAAGCTTCCTGCTCATCAGGAAGTCTGCTTCTCTCTCTCTAGAGCTTCCCCTCTGCCCCTCTCCACTGCTCATTCTCTCTCTCTCTCAAATAAATAAAATCTTAAAAAAGAGAAGAAAATATCCAAGAACTGACAATCAAGAGTTTCTACTACACACATTATTTGCAAATACGTGGGGAATGTTCAAGTGACAGAACTGTGAATGGTAATGACGTGGTAGTGAGCTACACCTACTGTATAAGCCCTCTGATTTGTCAACCATAAGGGAGTATGACTTTTGTAAAAAACTTTAAAATATATAGAAAAAAAGTATGCTCTGTCACCTGAAAGATTAAAAATAGCTTCCAGTTTGGCCAGAGCTGGATTATACTCATTACAGTGGCATAAATATGAGTTGACAAAAGCATGTATCATATATGATAAATGTTCAAATGTGCATCTATCAATATGAAAAGAAAATCAAAACTTAACAGACACGGGGAAGAGTGACTCAATATATATTAATTGAGAAACTTTGCTTAAGACCACATGCATTCTGTTATGGTCTGAATGTTTGTTTCCCCCCCACCAAAATGCATATGTTGAAATCCATAACCCCAAGGTAATGGTTTAGATAGTGGGGACTTTGGGAGGTGATTAGGTCCTGAAGGCAGAGCCCTTGTAAATGGGATTAGTGCCCTTATGAAAGAAACCCTTGAGAGCTCTTTTGCTCCTTCCTCCATGTGAGATTACAGTGAGAAGACAGCCATCTATAAGAAAATGTGTTCTTGGGATCCCTGGGTGGCGCAGCGGTTTGGCACCTGCCTTTGGCCCAGGGCGCGATCCTGGAGACCCGGGATCGAATCCCACATCAGGCTCCCGGTGCATGGAGCCTGCTTCTCCCTCCGCCTGTGTCTCTGCCTCTCTCTCTCTCTCTGTGACTATCATAAATAAATAAAAAAAATTAAAAAAAAAATTTAAAAGAAAATGTGTTCTTACTGGACACTGGATCTGCCAGTGCCATGATCTTGGACTTCCCACCTCCCAAACTGTGAGAAATAAGTTTTTATTGTTCACAAGCAACCCAGTCTGTGGGATTTGGTATAACAGACTGAAAGAACTAAAACACACCCCAGGTTCTCATTCCAGAATCACCAAGTAACCTTTTGTTTACAATTAGACTTCGTATTCAAGCTAGTCTATAGAGAGAGAAACCTGGTCATACTAACAAAAGAATTTCAGTCTGTGGAGTTTCATTTTACTATAAACTAACCATTTGGCATTCAGAATTATACTGTAGTCTCTAGAGAATCTAGTTATTCTAAGTTAACATCTTGTCATCTATTCAATTCAGACCGACTAACAAAAACTATATTTCTTTTCATGGGAGACTGAGAACAAAATTGTGAACAATTTTAACTTATTATAGACCTCTTGTTAAACAGCTAGTTAGGTGTCTTTTGAAATTCCTGGGCTTTCTAACACTCAACTTTCTACTTCAACAATTTGAACTAAACCTCTCCCCTTTTTGTTTGTTAGCTCAGTACACATTTTTGCTTCCCGCTAAATTCTTGTTGTCTGTCGTGTGTGAGTCATTCAATTTTTAATAGTCCATACAGAATTCGTGCACTAAGAAGCAGTTCTTAGGCCACAACCTCAGTGCCTTTTGATTTGCTTGTAACTTTTGAGAAAAAAGCTGAATAGTTACATATAACCAAACACAAAATCAAGTGTGGCATATCTGAATCTGGAAAAAGCAGGCCCCTCTAGGGCAAGCGTTTTACTCAGAAGTTGCTGTAATCAGAGGCAGATTTATTGTGAAGTTAATGAAGCTTAACTTTAGGGCACTTCATTTAGATGAGGCTTTTGTAAGGCCCCAGAGGTCCACTTGCAATGTATTCATATAATCACTGGTTTTTCTAAAGTTTTGAAAACTGCTGTCTCTTCCCTTTGAAATCTTCTCCATCACAAACTCTCTGGAGTTAGGTAGCAACAGAGTGCCCATGAGCCTTTTAAAATCTGGCAGAGGGATGCCTGGGTGGCTCAGTTGTTGAGCATCTATCTGCCTTTAGCTCAGGTCGTGATCCCAGGGTCCTGGGAATGAGTCCAGGAGCAGAGCCTACTCCTCCCCCTGCCTATGTCTCTGCCTCTCTCTCTCTGATTTCTCATAAATAAATTAATTAATTAATTTAAAAATCTGGCTAAAAGAAAGCTGGCTTAGAGTTATATGTATTTGGTCCAATATATGTATGTTTCACAGTTTTTTCTATGTATGGTTAAGTTGTTGCTGACTCACTGGCCATCACTGAAGTCAACCTGTATATCTAGAGATCATAATGTGATATGAAAATGTCTTATAATCCCCAGTACAGGATATCTGTAAGTATAGAGAAGAAATAAGGTTTGAAATGAATGGAGCAATAAGCTAGTATGTGGAAAATTCTTCTAATTATCAAATATGTAAATTCTAAGCAGAAGATTCAGTTCTCATTGACAGCAATCAAAAATGAAAGTTCTGTCCATTCAGGAATATTCTCAATAATGTGGCATATATATATAATTATTAATACAGCATGTTACTGGAATCTCTCCAAAAACAATTGTTTCTAATAAATTTATTAGAATTCCTGTTTGTACTGCACAAACCAAGCAGTACTACAAATAGTAAGTACAGCTCATTGTAAAATCTCATATTGACTACATCCCAATTATTAATGCTAAAAAACAACTTTTAATCAGCCATGATAGCAAAAAGCTAAATTATCTTTCTGTAGTCTCTACAGAGAATATTACAAAATTATTTGTCATATCATGAGGTAATCAAAAAACATACAACTAACCTTATAGGGAATAGTATTACAGAGTTTTGTGAGGCAGCTAATTAATAAACAAAGTGAGTTATTTTCTCAAATTTTAAATATTTGTAGAATATTCATAAAAATATTTGTAAATAGTTGTAGAATTCTAGAATATATTTATAATATTCTATAAATATTTAAAAATTTCTAAAAACTTTAGGCTGTCTTTTTTTTCCTTATTCCATATGAATGTTCACAGTTGCATCTAACTTTGTATTTTAAGTTTTGTATTCCTTTTATTAAGGAAAGCCCCCAACAACTGTATAATCTTCAACAAGGCAAAACTGGAATCCAACACTGCATGTAATATAAAACTTAAAGTAGTCCCTTAAAATATAAAATAAAAGATACAAGTACTTTGTGTATATGATATTATCAGTCTTACATGCCATGTATACAGCACAGAGAGGACTGTTTATTTCCAGGAACAAAATATATAGAAATATTCAGTTTAAATGTATTGATAAATTATACCAACATGAGCTTCAATAAATTGCACCTAATTTTCCCTAACTTTGCCTTCCAGATTACCATTTTAAAGAGAGTTTGTTTATTAAAGGAAAAGTAGAGGAAAAAAAATCTCTTTGAATGTTTTCTAGGATTCCAGGCACTTTTACAAGGTAAAAAGTACACTTAGGCATGTTACTCTTTTGAAGGTTGTCAGTGGTATAACAACAAAAGGACTTCCATTTGTAGAGAAGTGAAGTAGCTGTCTTAAATGGTTCCCAAAATCATAAAAAATGAATGGAACCATCAGAGTAGAAATGAATAATTAAAGTTGTACTCCAATTCTGCCTCTATGAAGATCAGGAAAGCACAAACTGAGATTGTTATTAATGTTTATTTTCTCTAGATAGAGGCCAAATTGTATTATAAAATTTGATAATATATATCACAATTATATCTATAATCTTGAAATACCATAACAATCTCTGGTATGTCTCTGTGAAGGGGTTATCACACAAATAAATGCTAAGAAAGAGCATACAGACTTCTTTTGATAAAAAAAGAAGAAAGAAAGAAAAGAAAGAAAGGAAGAAAAGAAAGAAAGAAAGAAAGAAAGAGAAAGAAAGAAAGAAAGAAAAGAAAGGAAGGAAAGAAGAAAGAAAGAAAGAAAGAAAGGAGGGAAGACAGAAAGAAAGAAAGAAAGAAAGAAAGAAAGAAAGAAAGAAAGAAAAAAAAAGAAAGAAAAGAAAGAAAGAAAAGAAAGGAAGGAAGGAAGGAAGAAAGAAAGAAAGGAAGGAGGGAAGAAAGGAGGGAAGAAAGATGGTTCAGTTATGAAGACAAAACCAAGGGCCAGCCTGGGTGGCTCAGGAGTTTAGCGCCACCTTCAGCCCAGGGCGTGATCCTGGAGACCTGGGACCGAGTCTCACGTCAGGCTCCCTGCATGGAGCCTGCTTCTGCCTCTGCCTGTGTCTCTGCCTCTCTCTCTCTCTCTCTCTCTCTCTCATGAATAAATAAATAAATTTTTTTAAAAAGCAAGAGGAATAGAGAGAAGGAGGAGTGCAGGAATGAAGGGAGAAAGGCAGCATCCCTGAAGACCTCTGGGCTGCCTGCCATGGGTGAAGGGCTTTGTATCCCTTAAAATCATTTCATAGTCACAACCTCTGGGTGGTAATTATTATAATAACCATTTCATGAAATAAAAATTGAAGCACAGAGAACTAAAATAGCTTGCACAAAAACACATAGCTGTAAGAGACGAAGCCTGAATTCACAACCAGATCTGTCTGATTTTAGAGTTCATACTCTTTCCCCTCTCAAGGCTCAGATATGCCAAGAATGGAATCAGAGGCAGAACTTCTAGCTGTACAGAGTTGGCTAGACATTGTGGCAGCAACAATACTATTCATAATGTTGCACACATACATAGTGCTTACTATCTTCAAGAGAGAATTCTAAGCACTTTCCATACATTTCCTCATTTAATCCTCTTAACTACTGTTCATGGAAAGTACTATTCTTTCCATTTGACCAAGGAAGACATTTGTAGCATGAAATTCTGCTCCCAAATCTTCTCTATTACCTTGCTCCCATTGGAATGATCTAAACTAAACAGTATGAAGGATTCTTTAACTGTTGCAGCAATGATGGGGTTAGGGAAAGGAATTAAAAAAATATATATCACAAAAGGGAAGATAAATCCCTCAGAGCCCGAGGACCTTTCTTTTTATATTTTCTTTTCTTTAGCATTGTAAAAGCAGTGCTGATTGTAACATAAGCACAAACTATTTGAAGTTCATAAAGAATAAATTTTCTCCCATATCCACTGTCATCCCACTCCCAAGCAGTTAAACTAACTCACATAAACATATGCATACACTTAACTATAACTCATGGACTTAGCTAGGCTCCATGATGCATGGTGCTATTTTATAAACAATAGTCCATAGTATGCATATTTCATAATTCATTTTAGCAGAAGTCAAAAGAGTTAAATCTATTAAAGATTCATGTATCAATGAAAGAAATTGCCCTATTTCAGGTAAAACCTGAAACATTCTTCTAGTTCTGTCACTTCCTCACTCTTAGTACATGCTCAGAGTTCTGTTCTGGCTGGAGATCTCTTAACCAACCTTTACATAACTGACTCATCAGACTAACCAATGCTCTCCATTTCCTCAGGAACATGCAAATGAGGACTATGGCAAATTACATACTTCTAGTTTCCAAGAGTCAACTGTGTTTTCATCCAAATAAATCTATGTCACCTTTTCATTTTATTCTAATTATAACGCAAATTTGAGGAAATGTTAAATACTAAATCTAGCTATTTCTATAAAAAAAAATTGGATTTTTGGGAAAGCTTAATACAGGTGCCTTACTAAAATAAAAGTGCTATGAACTTAGATATGAAAGAAAACTATAAAAGTGGCAAGAAATCTACAAAATTCTACAGGGATTATGCACTCAGATTGCTTTATACATGCCTTTAAAATATTTATTTTAGTACCGGAAATACATTTAAGTATTACAGAAAGATATTGCCCTGAAATGGACCAAAGTTGAGTTCTTCCATAGTCACAGTAAAGAGCTGAAGAGATTTGGGAATATTTTATTGCACAAGGAATGCTTTGAGGGTGAAATCTGTTTTAGAGATTATATAATTGATATAATTTTAGATGGGAAAGCATCACATTAAATAATATGCATCCCACCTTTTTACCTCCCCTGCCAAAATATGTTAAAAGGAAAAGTATTTAGGAAAAACCACGTCTTGACTGCATGTAACTTGAAAGGAAGGGAGAAAGAAATCATTGCTTTTCAGCTTTGATTGTTAAAAAAAAAAGAGAGAGAAACAATCAGAAAAATAAATCTAAAAGTATAAATATTCAAAGCATAGATATAACTATACATATTGTAAAAAAATGCCAATGATGCAATTTATGTGAAGTTTCTTTAAAAGTGAAAAGCAACATGAAAGTACAGCATTATGTAGATGGAAAATTAATTTTAATTCAGAATCAAATTATTAAGAAAGTTTCTGTAATCTTGGGCAGCCCGGGTGGCTCAGTGGTTTAGTGCCACCCTCGGCCCAGAGCGTGATCCTGGAGACCTGGGATCCAGTCCCACAATGGGCTCCCTATGTGAAGCCTGCTTCTCCCTCTGCCTGTGTCTCTGTCTCTCTCTCTCTTTCTCTCTCTCGCTCTCTTTCTCTCATGAATAAATAAATAAAATCTTTAAAAAAAAAAGGAAATTTCTGTAATCTTTGTTAGAAAAATGCTACATGCATAAAAGAAATACCAGTCTTCCCAGGGAAAAAAAAGTAATTTAAAAAAGTAGAATATTTGTAATTTCCATTCCAAGATTTATAAATTTTAGAAAAAAACTCAAAATATTTTCTATTCATTTGTCCTAAATCATATCCTATCAATAACATAGAGAATAAAACATTAAGTAGCAATCCTGACTCTTAATAGAAAGCAATAAATTTATAATAAATTCGATTACTTAAGTTATTTAGAAAACATTTATGGATTTCACGATAATCAACACTTAATCATTTGCTTATCAGAGAGCATAAATTATAATATTCTTTTATTGTTTGATAACAAAAATTATTATACATACATAGGTAATATTCATATAAATTATTTCACAGAAGTAGGACAATTTTTACATTCAAATATTTATGAAATGTTGAAGTATCTTACCTCACTGATTAAATATTTAATGGATTTTTTTCTCATTATTAAATATGAAAAAATATATGCAATGGCCTATATTTAAAAACTACATTTTAGTACCAAAGAAATCTAGAATTAAAATCATCATTAAAGCATCTATTTACCAAAAACAAAACAAAAAGAAAACTTCAGGAGGACAAAATAGCTATGCAAAATCTTAATAGATAACCATCAAATAAAAGTCAACAAATCTTAGTTTTTTCTGAAAAGCTACCTAAGACTATCAGAACTTTAGAAAGTCCTTCCAGTTGCTAATACAAAAATAAGACAATTGTTTAAAAAGTTGTGCAATTGTTTACTTCACTGTTCATGTGTAAAGAGAAATAAACCAAAAAAAATGAGGAAAACACAAAGTAACAGAGAGTTTAGATGTATTCCAAAAATTTATGGTTAGATGGGAATAATCCTTTCTCCATAAATGCACATCTGAATTTAATAATATAATTTTATGGTACAAGCAAAAAAGTTATACCATATCCTTTTACCCTCCTGCAGCATTTCAAGCCAAGAACATGGAAAGAATTTACTGAATCAGCATTCTGGGAAAACTCCTAGTTGTTTAGTTAATAAAATATAGTTTTTCATTACCAAAGAAAGCCTTCGCTTCTACGTTTAATTCTTGAAACTATAAGATTTAATAGAAACATACTTGATCCTCAGCAGGATTAACTATACCTATCATTCTCACAACATGAAGTATTTGAAAACTATCTCTAATCCATTTCACACAGATCCTGAAAAGTTCTCTCTTTTTATTAAAAAATGATTGAGGTCTTTAATGTGGAGATAAGAATTTCTAGTGAAACACTATAGATTGAATATATGCATGTATTACCAACCCTTCTTAAAACCCTGCTACTATTATAATGAAGGAGTTAACAAGATACTAATACATAAAGACAATGAGAATGAGAGAGCATATCTCAGAAAACAAGAAATTTAACAAAATATTTGAAGCAAAGGAGCTCCTCAGTGGTTAACTGCACAGAACAGAGAAAGAGGTTTGTTTTTTTTTTTTAAGTTTTTATTTATTTATTAATGAGAACACACAGAGAGGATTGAGAGAGAGAGGCAGAGACACAGGCAGAGGGAGAAGCAGGTTCCATGCAGGGAGCCCGACGTGGGACTCGATCCCTGGTCTCCAGGATCACAACCTGGGCTGAAGGCAGGGCTAAACCACTGAGCCACCCGGGCTGCCCAGAGAAAGATGTTATATAGGAGCTCAAGAGTGTGGAAGGAAGCCAAGAAATTAAAAATGCACATCTCAGGATCCTGGAAAGTCTCAAGATTTAGAGGTACTAGGAGTTCAAGAATTAGAGTTATCACTGAAAGCAGAAATACTGTCTAGTTTCAGAAGTTTTGGTTGAAGATCTTTATAGGATGCAGTTGACTCATAGGTCACTTGGAAACAGGCAAGCAATTCTTCAGCCGGGGAAGCCTGGCCATTTACTCTCTCATGAGACTGAGCTGAATGCCTCTTGACTCAAAACATCAAGCACAGCTAAAGGAAAGTTGCCAGAACCCATCTGGGAAAATGAGAAAAATATTAAGTATGCAGAGTAATATCCACTGGGGATCCTTGATTTATATCTCCAGGATTAAAATTGATGATATTCCCTTAGAAGAAACTGACTAGGATAAAAGAGAAGGTCAATAAATATTGATTATTGTGGACCCCTTAATGAAATTACCAATCTCTATGAAATCAGGGAAATCTAGTAGTCAACAAGTACTGCCCTTGCCACAGACTTTGCAGTCAGAATTTTAGGGTATCAACCTGAAATATAAAAAAACAACAACTAAGTATCACATGACAATCTTGGAAAGATTATATCATTAAAGGTAGGTACCAAAACAAACAAGTAACCAGAGACAAGAGAGACTATGCTGAGATCAAAAGAAAACTTCAAATATATTATAACCTGTAATATTTTGTACACATTTAATATAAATATAACTTATAGATACATATATACACACAATTATATATTTTGCATCTATTAATTGATATATTTCAAATACAAAGTAATTAACATATACAGAATCCATTTAAAAGTGATGCTATTTAAAAAGAAGCATTCCAAAAAACAAGATTACTTAGATATTAAAAATATGATTACAGTAATAATTTGAATTCAGTAAAGTTGTTAAAATCCCTCAAAAGGATTTTTTAAAGATATGTGATGGAAATAAAAGAGATAAGAACATCTGTGGCAGTTTACAATATTCAACATCAAACTAAAAGGAACTCTAGCCTAAGAAAAGAAAATTTGTAGGGTAAACATTCTCAAGTAAATAATACAGTTTTTCCAGACCTAAAGTACATGAATATTTTGAGTACTGCAGAAATAATCAGAAGCTTTTAAAAGCATGAAGAGAAACATTTAAATGCAAAGACTGGGAATCCAAATGTCACCTAATTTCTACCTTCTTAATGGTAACTTTGGAAGCTTAAATATTATAAAGTCTTTAAAATTATGAGGCTAAATTATTTCCAATCCAGTAGTCTATACCTAGCCAGATTATCAATCAAGTTTCAGGGAATTACAAAAACATTTTCAAATAGACAACCTCTCAAAATTGTAATCCAATACACCATGTTTTAATAAACTACAGGATAATGTGAGTAGCACCAAAATTAGAAAGTAAACCAACAAGATGGAAAATGGAAGACAAAACATAAGGGACTCCAAAAGAGGAAAGAGGCAAAGGAAAAATTCTAGGAGGATAGCTGTGCTACATGCTGTTTTGACTGGAGTACGAGGAGAGAGGACTCCAAGATGGACACCTTCAGGAAGAAGAAAAAAAACTGATATATTATTTATAGATTCGAATGTATTGGAAGATTTACAGTTAAAGAGTTTATGAGTGGATTGTTAATCAGAATATTAAAAATTAACAAAATTTAAAATGATGGAAGACAATTTTAGACAATTTTACAAGAAAGCAAAAGAAATTTTAGTATATTATATACTCAGCTGAATAATGCTTATATAGTCATTATAATATGCAAAGCATATTAACCCCCAAATTTTCATATAACTCCATCAGGAGGATGGCAGGGAAAGGTGTATGTGAGAGGAAGTTGTACAAAAAGTCAGGAAAAATATCCATAAGTAAAAAAAATAATTATGAACCTGCAAAAGAAGCATGTTATTTCAAAATTTAGAAGTAAATAGCAGAAGAAACTCTTGCCTCTTGGAAAGATAATCTCAGGATGGAAAAGGGTGGGGAATTGGATGGTTATTTCTGTTGTAAGTCTTACAGTCCTTCCAATTTTCAAAATATCTACAAGTCTTACTTTGATGAATATGAAATTAAGAAGTAAAATAAAAAATCTAAGTGTATATGAGAATAGGACTGTTCTATAATCAGCGGAGACCCATTCCACTGTTCAAAATCCTATTTTAACTGAAATGCAGCCCTCCCCAGAGAACCCCATTTCCTCTACACCTCTCAGGAGTAAATGATTCATGTTTCATGAATTCATGATTACATAAATAAATAAATCAGGCTCCTCCTCGCAGGGAGCCCAAGGTGGGACTCGATCTTGGGACTCCAGGATCACACCCTGGGCTGAAGGCAGATGCTCAACCGCTAGTCACCCAGGGGTCCCTCTCCATTCAACTCTTAAACTGCAGCTCCTTTGATGAATAGTCACCCACAACTTCACTTCATTATTTTAATCTATGCACCTCCATGTCACCCTTCTTTATTATTGAACACTTATGCTCCCACCTCACTTTTTCTCACTTAAAATATGTGTATTTTATTATTGAATTAGGTCCCAATAGAGTCGATTTTAAAAAAATTTAAAGGAGAAAAGTCAGTGGCACAGGATTCCAGGGCCTATCCAATCACTGACCAAGGTGAAAATACTCAGGGATATAAACACATCGGCAAAGAGTAGTTGAGTGTGAAGTTCACTAGTAAACTCTAGTCCAATGTGAAGAACAGGAGGAAGATACAATTAAGGAGAAACAACCAGATTTTAAGTTAGAAAACTACAGATTCTGGACACTTGGGTGGCTCAGCGGTTGAGCATCTGCCTTGGACTCAGGGCATGATCCTGGCATCCAGGATCAGGTCCCGCTTTGGGCTCCCCATGAGGAGCCTGCTTCTCCCTCTGCCTGTGTCTCTGCCTCTCTCTCTCTGTGTCTGGGTCTCTCATGAATCAATAAATAAATCTAAAAAAAAAAGAAAGAAAACTACAGATTCAATGAGTATTACTAACAAACCATTAACTTCACACACACAAAGAAAAGAAAAAAATTTAAAGGAGATGCACATCTAATGCAAAGTGAATAGCAAATTTGGTAAGAACATGTTTGAGACATAAGCTCTAAATCAACACTTTGAACTGTATCAGTTCAGTCACCACACAAAACAAAATAAAACAGCCTGATCCCATTTAAACGTGAGTAATATTCAAAAAAGCAATCAAAACAAAACTAAGAGTAGGTAATGAAAAGAAAAAGTTTACAAGGAAACTAAATCACAAAATTTCTCCATGTTTTTCCAGCCTCAACTAAATTGTAACAGAGGAACAAAGAAGAGATTAAAAGTTTCAAAGATGAAATCATAAGAAGATCGAAAAAAAATAAAAATCAACTGGCAGAGCTCAGTTAAAAAAAAAAAAAAAAAAAAAAAAGGAAAGAGCACTGCAGACACATCACCAAAAAGAAATCCAGGTTTTAATTGACTTAGAATAACATGACTGAGGGGCATCTGAGTGGTTCAGTCAATTGAATGTCTGCCTTAGCCAGGATCCTGCTTAGCCAGTAGCTAATCCCTCTGCTCCTCCCTGTTTAGCCAGTAGCTAATCCCTCTGCTCCTCCCTGCTTGTGTTGTCTCTCTCACTCACTCACACTCTCTCTCAAGCAAATAAACAAAATTTGAAAAAAACATGACTGAAATCCAGGAAGCAACATTATGTGTTGGTTAGAGGAAATACAATTAAATAAAATGGAAAAATAACAAAGATTGAAAGAAAAAAATAGATTGCCTTTTTCTGGAAAATGACAATAAAGGAGACCCAAAATATGAATATTTATTATTCTTGAAAAAAAAAAGAACTCATCAATTGAAAATTATCAAAGATGTTTTACAAGAGACTCTCCCCGAAATATGAGCACATCATATCCTAGAGAAGAAACTGGCACAAAATGATCAATCCCCAGATATACCCTGGTGAATTTATTGAACTTTCATTATAAGGAAAGAATCATATAGATCTTCAGCTAGATAAAGCACAGCCCAACTAAGACGGAAATAAACAGAGTGTCTCAGATCTCTACAGCAGCACCCTGGGCAGGTAGAAATTGAAGCACAGTCTCCAGAGTTCTGAGGAAAAGATGACAGGACCCAAAGATTCTATGGCTGGCCAAGTTATTCTTCACCTATAGAGAAAACGGACATTTTCAAGTAGACAGGGCTTCAGAGATTGCGGCACCCATAACCTTGATTTGAAAAACTGCTGACCAGGTGAAATCCAGTCAAGAAAGAATGAAGTGAAATAAAGAAACCAAGAGAGACAAAGCTAAATGGAAATGTGCTTAAAAATCAATTTAAATACTGAACTAAGGATAGCCACATGTGGATAGTAGTATATTGCAGACAAGAGAATAAAAATGAAATAATAATGCTAATTTGAGTTCAAAGTTTGAAGTTATCCTTGAAACCAGGTGTAGCTTACACAGCAATAAGATAAAATTATTAAACTCTGAGATTCTTCAGCTGAGACAATATTTAAGGCTGTCCACAGCATCCATCTTCCTACCCAATGTAAGCTATAATTAATTACCTTTTGGATATCTATAAGACCATATTCCTCCATTCTATATTCTGCCCCCCTGGGTTTTTATGGCTATACAACTTTCTTTGTCCTATGTGACCTTCTTTCACACCAGAGTTGACTGGACATGAATGCATCATTAACCCAGTTAGACCAGTCAGATCCTTATCATCTATGGGCTGGGACTGTGACACAGACACCGTGGTGGAATAAACGTCATGCCAGAACCGGCTTAGTAGCCAAATTCTGGTCTATAGAGGAAAATGAATGAAACAGATACAAAAAGATGGAAGATCAACTTAGTTGAAACAAAGAGGATGGCTTGTTTTTTAACTTCCAACACCCAATACACTTCCTGCCATAGGCTTCTGTGAGATATCAGTGTACATTTAATAACTTCTTCCCTTTTATTTAAGCTGTTTTGGATGGGTTTCACTTATTTGCAGCCAAAATATTCTTAAAAACAACACAAATTAGTATGAGAAATGAAGTTACAATTAACAAATCCACATTTAAAAAAAATAATGCAAAGCTAGATAAATTGGTATACAGGTTGAAGGGCAATGTTGATTCCTCTACCAAGGAATAGGAAACCAGCACTTTCTGTTTGGCAGTAACAAAATAGTTCAGCTATCATCTGCTATCCCTGACAATTCATACTATATTTCCACAAAAAGTGAGGTTTAAAGAATGTCATAGTCAATTTAAAGACATCAGACTATGCAGATTACAACTTGTAAAATACACAGCAAAAGAGGCAGATTTGAGAAAGGAATTTCCTGTCTAGAGATAGAGAAGAAAATGGGGTCAGCACCTTCAGATTACTGTGTTGCAGATCAAGAAATGATGTGCCCTGACAAAATATAGCATCCAACATTTTTGAATAATCATATATCTGTAATTTAGGTTGATGTCCTGAAAGGGAGGGGGGGAGGGGATGTAGTATCCTAACACTCAGAAGGTATTATGTGCAATTAGCCGAAGAATGGGATCATTATCCATGGACCCCTTTAAACAGTTCCCCCACTATGTGCCATACTATGGCTTCAACCTAATAAGCAAACACATTAAAAGCTAAACTGGATATTATGCCCCAGGAAGGAAAAACTAGAGTAGATTAACAAAATACGCCCTGCTGGCCACTGTTTTTCTTCTAGGCCTTCTTAAGGCCATTAGCAGATATATAGGGAGCCCCATAATCCCAGGAAGGGAGGTTGATAAGAATGATTAACCCAGCTGTGACAGCACAGCCAAGCAAATCCACAGAGCACCATGATTCATCAAGTTTTCTGGTTTGGTTTACTGCAAACCAGAGCTCCCTGAAACCAAACAATACCAATGAGAACTTCACCAAAGTCTACAGGAATGTTAATTCCAGGAAACAAAACAAAACAAAACATCTCAACCTGATCAACACAACCTGAATGACTGAAACCAAGATAGGAAATTCAACATCAAATTCAAGATGTTCTTGTTTTCATTTTTCTTTTCAATGTAACTACCAAGAATGCTGACACATCCAGGCTAGATTCCTGCAGACTATGGACAGAACCCTGTGGGGATACTACCAATATGCCCTTGAAAATGTTTCTGAAAGACATCTGCACTGGTGGGCATAATTTGAGTGGCTAGAATTAGAAATCAGTCAACAGATTCAATACTCCATGAGATGAACTGGTGGGTCCCTCTCTCTCAGATTAGAGCAGGCTTTATCTCAGGGCCCAGAGGTCTTTCAGAAAAATTTTGGTATCACATTGTGATGATACACATTAAGAAAGTCACATTAAGTAAACTATACAATTTTTAAATTCTGTTTTATCCCTGACAGTGTTAAAATTTCAAATTTTTGTCAAGATAAATGCTAAAAACACACATTTTTCAGTGCCATCTCATGGAGAAACTGATCAATACTTTCTCAGGTTGATACTCCACCAGTCATTTTAGTCACATTACAGATATGACCTTCTCGTGGCAGCCACTGGCCACAGGGGGTTCAAAATACAAAAGGCCAGCAGCAGCAAAAGCATGGAGTAATGAGAGAAGACAGTCAGAACTCTGGTGCCTCACAGAGAGCAAAGCTGTTCCCAGGGAATGAGTAATCAAGAGCAAGCATTCTGCAGAATATTTTGGAGAGAAATAAAAACTCCTTGGTAAGGCAGTGATAAAAACCCAAATTCAAATGAATGCTGAGCAAAGACACAGGCAGAGAAATCTTCTGCAAATTGCAGCCACAGCATAACATCCTGGAGCCAATTGACATAGAACTAAAATATTATGGAGCAAGAAGAGGACAGGGCACAGAAGATGGTCAGCAGAACTAGGAAGAAACATGAAAATTAAACATGAACAAAGCACTCCTTTGTTCACACTGTCTGATGATTTTTAGCAATTCCATTACAAAACAAAAATGAAAGCTGATGATAGCACCACTGCTGAGAATCCATAAGTATCGAATATAAATTAAACAAGTTTTCACTCCAGTGCCACTATGTATAGCTCCTATTGCACAAGATAGAAAATATTCTTTTTATTGTTTTATAAAATACTAACTTTAACAATCCCTCCATATACTCATCAGTGTTCTGATCCTTAGAGGAGACAAAACAGGTGAGCAAATAAATTTGGTTTTTAACAAGGCTTGTTGTCTGGATAGGCAATAAATCACTTGAAAACATAAAATTTCCATTAGAAATGGATCTTTGCTTAGATAAATATGCCCAATAACATTGCTCTGATTTTCTAACCAATTCAGTAAAACAAAACAAAACAAAAAAAGGCTATCTGATATATTGAAGATAAATACTAGAAAGAAAGAGACAATGTTATTATTCGTAGGTAAAGCTGCTGGAAGAACTGAGTAATGCAACATTTCCAGGAGTATAATTTGGCAATATGGGAAAAAAAAACTTTAAAATACCCACGTTTTGATACAATCATTCTAGTTCAAGGAATTTACTCAAAGTAGATAGCTAGAGATGTGAGCCAGTTTTTGTGTGAAAGATATTTATTATAGCTTTATTTCCCTGGTAATAAAAAAAGAAATACCTTTTATGGCCCAACCCATGAAAATAGTCAAATAATCTATAGTAAATTTATAAAATGAGATAGAAGATATCACAATACAATCAATATGTGGACTCAGTTTATCTGATTACAAATCAGCTGAGTTGGCTCTGAGTATCACCGCACATCCTTTCTCAGTGTGCCCAGCTACCAAGATCTAACCTCCTCTGACCTGATACTATTTCAATAGCGAGGCACATAAGCAATTAAGTAGGTCAAGGCAACCCCAGCATGACTACTATGAAACTGCTCAAGAGGCGCTTGTTTATTGTTTGCTACAAAAGGTGCTAAGTCCTTAGCCCTGGATTCCTGAGATACAGTGCAAATAATTGTGTGGATAGCTATCATCCAGGCTATTAAATCATCCCACAAGACACAGGGTCAGGAGAACTGGCAATACCATGCGAATGTTCCTACTGTTCTCTGTGCTAAAAGTAAGAAACTGCCTTGTTTGGACACAATGAGTATCATGATCTACTTTCAGCACCTCAGTTATGAGGGTTGGGTTTTCCCTTAACAAGCTCCCTGCTTTTGCATCTACAAGTTTTGTGTTGCTTCATTTCTTTGTGCTCTGATTTATGTTAACCTAATAATGTGATACTTTCTAGAGGTATTAATACTCATTCTAGAGAGGTAATAATAATGTATACCCTCCAGAGATATTTAAGGATTCAGTAAGATAATACATGTAAAGCACTTACTTAGAACAGTGCCTGGCACATGAAAGTATCTAATAAGCATTCAGCAGTCACTATCATTAATTCATCCCCATTATCATCATTAGAATGACACAATATAATCATATTTAGTAAATGCCAGAAAATGTGTTATATTTGCTAAATAAAAGAGCAAGTTATAAAATTTTGATCACAGTGGAGATAATGTGAACAGTTGTTGAAACTGAGTCAGGAGTATACTAGAGCTTTTTGTACTAATCTTACAAATTATATGTAAGTTTAAAATTATATTAACAAAAAAATTACCTCAAAAACCAGTGAGTAGAATAAATACCAACCTGAGTTTATCTATATATAATGTAGGTACAGATGGGTGTGTGTACAAACACATAGACATCATATGCACATTCAAACACACATGTAGAAAAAAATAGGCTATCTCATTGATTAAGAGTAATTTATACTGGATAATGTAATTTGGAGCAACTTCCTTTTTTTTTTTTTTTTGCATTAGCTCAGTATTTTCCAATTTTTTTTAAAGATTTTATTTATTTATTCATGAGAGACACAGAGAGACTGACAGAGATATAAGCAGAGGGAGAAGCAGGCTCCCTATGGGAAGCCTGATGTGGGACTTGATCCCAGGACCTTGGTATAATGCCCTGAGCCAAAGGCAGATGCTCAACCTCTGAGCCACCCAGGTAGTATTTTCCAAATTTTTAAATAGACGTGAATCATGTTCATAACAGGAAAAAGAAGGTATTAAAAATTTTTAACTCTTTTATGAGAAGTCTTGCATAAATAATGGTTTCAAAATACAAGTCAGTCCCTATGTCTTTCTTCTTAAATGAAGAATTTAAATTAAGGTATTTCAAATAATATTCATTATTTGAGGAAGTTGAAAAACTTACTCATTCAGAAATTCATGAAGCTTAAGCTTGAATAAATACATTATGGGGATGCCTGGATGGCTCAGTGGTTGAGAGTGTCTGCCTTCAGCTCAGGTCGTGATCCCAAGGTCCCGGGATCAAGTTCCACATTGGGCTCTCCTCAGGGAGCCTGCTTCTCCCTCTGCCTATGTCTCTGCCTCTCTCTGTGTGTCTCTCATGAATAAATAAATAAAACTTTAAAAAAATATATCACTGTGTCTCAAGTTCTGGGTTCCAACTGAGTTTGGACCCCAGTTAATTTACCATACCCTTAGTCTTAAATAACCATGAAAGTAAAGGAAACTGTGCCTTGTAAGTCCAATTCCAGGTTTCACCTGATCAGATGAAGACATGCTCAAGTTACGCAGGACAACTCTTAACTATGAATTAACACACTGATCAGAGAAGATCTGGCACTGAGTGGGAAGATCAGAATAGATAAAGTTCCAGTAGTGCCTGCTCAAAACAAAGGAAGAATAAAAGAATCATCAAGAGTGAGGAAAAAAGAATAAAGCCTGAATTGACAGAATCTCAACAAGCAAAATTAGGTTCCAAAGGAGCCCTTGCTGCCTGGTTCAGTTTTCTGATCCACAGCACAGATCTTCGAGGCCTCCCTGGAGTGAAAACAATAATCTCTTCCATGAAAACTTTGCTGAATGTTGGTTTGCTTTCTTCAAATGAGAAGGCTAATAAACATACTGCCCTTCTCCCAAGTAATGCAGAAAGTACCTATATCCAAATGTTGCTACAAAAAAACTAATATTGTCTAATAAATGATACAAGCACACTCTACCATATAAATACATTTGAACACTTTTAACCATTTGATCTCTTTCCATACCGATCTACTCTACTCTTGGATATAACAACGGAATGAATATTTAAGAGAACTTCAGAGTTGTTCCTAAAGAAAAAAAGTACTAATTACAAAAGTGATTCTGACAAATAAGAAAAAAGCTTTCTACATAGAGTGACAGGTAAAAAAGTAAACATTTGGGATCCCTGGGTAGCTCAGCGGTTTAGCGCCTGCCTATGGCCCAGGGCCTGATCCTGGAGTCCCGGGATGGAGTCTCACATCAGGCTTCCGGCATGGAGCCTGCTTCTCCCTCTGCCTGTGTCTCTGCTTTGCTCTCTCTCTCTCTCTCTCTCTCTGTATCTCTCATGAATAAAAAAATAAAATCTTAAAAAAAAAAGTAAACATTTACTTTAATTCTGAATATCCTAAGAAAATGCAGTATTGGGTCATAGCAGAAGAGATATATCACTCCAATGATCTCACTATTAAGTAATGACATATGAAAAGAAAAATGCCATAAACAAGAAGTAAAATTCCTCATCTCTCATAAGTGCCCAAGGAGTTGATTTCAGGGTGGGCTACTTCAGTAATTCAGTGTAGAGAGGACTCTACATAGACTTCTGTGCTCTTCTCATGGATCCACATTAATTGCCACTTTCCCAAACAACACATTCCCAGACAATGTCCAAAGGCTGAAACGGACAACATGATATTTTAGGTCCCTTTTCCATAAGGTCCCAAGTATACATCTGTTACTGGAATTACATCTTACTGACTAAACCAATTGCTGCCAAAGGAGAAGAAATTACTGTGATTGACTTAGACTAAGAGACACTCAACCCTTGGGGTACACAATAGTGAGTAATAAAATGGAGATCTTGTTGACAAAGAAGAAGGGTAATAGTTGTGAGATAGGCAAGGAGCAATGTGTGCCCCACGAGAGTTCTATATAGGTAAGTCAAAAGCGAAATTCTGTACTATCACATATAAGCTCCCATCCATATTTTTAGTCCCTCAAGTACATTCTTCCACAAACTCTTATGTTCTTTCTCTGCAGCTTTACCTGCTGTTTTCTGAATAAGTCAAGCATTTACATTCATCTTATCTTTGAAAATTCAGTCCCATCATCTTATATGAGATTTATCTTTTCTTCTAATCATAATTATCTTCCAAAGTCTAGTTCAAAAAGCAACATCATCTGCTTCCCCACAGCAGAATGAATACCTCCCTTCTCTAGTCTTCCATTCTTTGGAACATCTCTTATTTGCACATAGGCCTTCAGCTTTGTACCAATCATATGTCTTTTACCCCACTGAGTTAAACCCTCTTCAAAACAGAAATGGTGTCATATTCATCTTTTACATGTGATCCCAGTGCTTTCAATGTAAAAGCTATTTAATAAATACCTGTAGAATTCATCTAAAAATTCATCTTTTTAAAGAAATACTTAGTAAAATTCTGTGCCAGGACCCTGACTTTGTCATTCTTGATTTCTTTTAAGCATGGGACAAGGAGATAGGTCACCTTGAAACTAATTTCAGACTAAACTCAAAGTACTAAAATATTATGGTGTCTTTTGGTTGTCTATTCTTCGAGAAATATTTACTTTTTTGTTTTTGTTTTTTTTTGTTTTTTTAAAGATTTATTTATTCATGATAGACATGAGAGAGAGAGAGAGAGAGAGAGAGAGAAAGAGGCAGAGACACAGGACTAGGGAGAAGCAGGCTCCATGCTGGGAGCCTGACACGGGACTTGATCCTGGGACTCCAGGATCGCGCCCTGGGCCAAAGGCAGGCGCTAAACCGCTGAGCCACCCAGGGATCCCTACATTTACGTTTTTAAAACACTCATGGGATTCAAAATATTATTATATGTCCTGTGAATCTTTGGGATGTTTTTGCTAAGAGACACAAAGCATGAGCTTATGTGATTTATCAGATCCTGCTCTCTTTTTCCATTGAGTTCTATTAAGTTTTTGTCTTCATGTTTAACAATTTCTCTCATTTAATAATACAACCTTCAAAATAAGTATAAGTGGAATCAAATTTTACAAACTCAAAGATAATACGGAACAAAAATTTACATCTCTCCAACCCAATGAGAATACTATTTTAAAAGATCTCTGAAAAAGAGACACCAAAATCACCTCAGTAAGTCATGTTTCATATTTGTTAATCAGAAACTTTTCCTTTGGTCTATTCAAAAATGTTATGCTACATCTTAAACCCCCTTCAAACTTATTCTGTTTGTAATAGTGATAATACTTGAATCTTTGCATCTATATTAACCACGATTGAGTTGATTGGTTTGGTTTTGGTTAGATTACCAACATCTAAACATTCTGGCTTGTTTGTGGTATTCTCAAACTTATGAATCTTAAAAGGCATAGTGTATCTTTCACTACAGAAGCAAAAAAAAAGACAGGTCCTTGGGACCTAAACCACATAGGGTTCAGGTATGTGACATAGGCTATGATTCAGCAGCTGGTAATAGAGGGGAGACTCCATTCTTAAAGATTCAGTTATCTATTATTTTAAAGAGAGAGCTCATGGGCAAAGAGTTGGGAGTGTGGGGAGTAGGGGGTGCAGAGGGGAAGAGGGAAAGGGAAAATCCCAAGCAGACTCCCTGCCCAGCAGGGAGTCCCACATGGGGCTTGATCCTACCACCAGAGTTGAAGTCAGACACTTAACCTTAGACTAAGCCACCCAGGCACCCTGAGGAGACTCTATTCCCAGATTGCAACAGTGGCAATGGGGACACTAGTCTCAAATTGCTTTTAAGTCATGATTTCATTTGTTCTTAGAATTTAAAAGGTGGTATTTTGGTTTTTTTGTTTGGGTTTTTTTTAGGGAGTCATTTCTTTTTATTTCTTATTTATGAGGTTGAAAGGAAAGTTTTGATGGTGAACTTTTTCTAAAACTTTTCTACATCCCTTTAAAGTCTGAAATTCAGAAGTGAATACAAAACTCATATGGAAGTTCTGTGAATGCTAAAGATACGGTGTAATTATCGCTGACCTTCAAACATTCCATATAAACCAAAAAGGTAAAGATGTTTTCTGTGCTTGAAAGGCCAACTGATTTTCCTCAGCCAGCTTTTAAACAAGCATGGCATTGCATTTACTGAATAGTAATACATTTCTATAATGGGCAAGGCACAATATTCTGTTCTAAATATTCTACATATATCTTTGTGTATGGGAGTTTATGTTTTTGTACGAAATGCACAGTGTGAAGTCTTTACTTTTTGACCTTCTCCCTAAAGCACCTCAAAGAGCAACAAATACCGGAGAAAATTAGTCTGTTTTGAATTCTTTGGAACACCGGAACTTCAAAGGAGCCCAGGAGCTGCTCTCAGAATAAGAACCTTGCTGAATTGATCAGAACCAAGAATTCTAATTTATCAGAGTTGTAAACAAGTAAACAGTAAATTTTATATGTCCTATCAAACTTATATGAGAAACTAATAAATTCTGATTGTTAAAAACATAGAGACTATTGCCCATCTAGGCTCTCTTAAGTTTGGAAGCTCTCTCTCAGAGGTTGTGCTGCTTACTCTCCCCCTCACCTCCCTCATCATGCTCCACCCCACACCACCTCATCCATTTCTGCCCTTCATTCCCTGTTATCAGCTGTAGAAACTTTCAGATGGCATCTCCCAAGCTTTCTTGCTGGCCAACTTCATGAAGGCCAAAGAACTCAGGAGCAGATCAGAAGACTGGAGGAGAGAGAAGTTGTGGTTGTTCTGTTCTATTCTCAGCTCTAGAGGCCAGCCTTTTAAGATAGCTACTTTCCTCCATGATTACAGCTCCCACTAGGTAAACTCTCCTTAAAGGTTCCAATTTTTTTTACAATTCCAGTAAACTCCATTTCCTCTCTTTGTCCCTTTGGCCCTAAGAGTGAGAAAGGCCTTTCATTTAACTCTTTGTGGTTATCTCACTGTTCCCTGTTCATTTTTTTAACCCAAATGGATCTGGGAATGCAAGTTCTTTAAGTTTCTCTGCTTGAACCACCTGGGCTATATCTTACTTTCTGTCAAAACCCTGCCAGCTTGCAGGTTGGAACTACCTGATGCATTTAACATGAATCAAAGTCTTATTTTCATCCTTTCAGCTAGGAATCTGTCTTAGGAATCTGGATCCACACTTTAAAGAAGGACTCATGGGGGATCCCTGGGTGGCACAGCAGTTTGGCGCCTGCCTTTGGCCCAGGGCGCGATCCTAGAGACCCGGGATCGAATCCCACATCGGGCTCCCTGTGCATGGAGCCTGCTTCTCCCTCTACCTATGTCTCTGCCTCTCTCTCTCTCTCTCTCTGTGTGACTATCATAAATAAATAAAAATAAAAAAAATTAAAAAAAATAATAATAATAAAGAAGGACTCATGGACACAAAGCTCAGGAAGCCATGATAAAATCCAGAGTGCTAATTTATTAAAATACAATAATATGTATTGTGGTCAGGAGGGTTGGATAACTGTCTTCCTTATGGTTTGTGTTTTTTACTGTAGCATCTTCATGAGAAACCAACTTATCGTCAAACATCCAAAAGTATGCTTAGTAAGTCTAGATTCAGATAGAAGAGAGTTAATTATCCTATCAAATATTTTATAACATTAGACTAACATAGCCTGAGCATCTTCTGTTGCCTTTATGATCTCTCCAGTCATACATAGGCCACAGCAGTCTATCCTTAAAAAGTATCCCAGTCTACATGGACAAAATTTATCTGACTCTTACTGAGTTTTCAAGGCAACAGCTATGTCCCCCTCCACATCCAAACTACTTCCACATACACAGCTCTGATTGGCACATTTCTTCTTTAGAATTTTTATATTTATATAGTCAAATCTATAGGAGGATTAAGGGCCACTATGTCTCTATAAGATGACTTTAGTTCATTCATGGTTTCCATAAATATATCTTTGATACATTTGGCAGATGCTGGATTTGGAAATATACCCTGAATAATAAATTTACTCTTACCCATTATGTGTGGTTTCTTATTCTACCTCTCAGAAAGTTACATGTACACTCTCCATTCCAAGCTCTTTAGGGTTACCACATAGTATTCCCCAATTCCTGACAATTATTTCCTATAGGAATATCAAAAAAGAATATAATCAATGCCACAGCAACACCAAAGGAAAAAGAAAATTTTTACAGAACCATTTTAACATTCTAGATATTCTGAATTTTATGAAAAATAAATAATATTTGCTAGTAATCTGAACAAATTAAGACTTATTTTTTTAATTATGGTCTCCTATTTGTCAAATGTGTATGTACTGGCTGTCATTAAAATTAGAGTTGGGGGGGAAGGGCACCTGAATGGCTTAGTTGGTTAAGCATCTGCCTTCGGCTGAGGTCATGATCTCAGAGTCCTGGGATTGAGCCCCAAGTTGGGCTCCCTGCTCAACGGCTAGTCTGCCTCTCCTTCTCCTTCTGCCTCTCCCTCCTTGCTCATGTGTTCTCTCTCTCTAATAAATGAATAAAATCTTTAAAAAAAAAAAAGGAGAGAGGGAATTAGAGTTGACCCACATCAAACTACAACTAGTGCAAATATGTTTTCTCCATCTCCATCGGCCATCTATGAAAGAATTCTTCTCCTTCAGTATGCCATGCCTCAATGTGTACATGAACACACACAACCAATACTTTCTACTATTTGTATAATAGTATTTGTCACTTTACTAGCATACCTGCTTTTATTCTTACTCTTCTATAAGGCACTCCTCACTCAGCACTGAAAATTATAACATAAAAATGTAAATCAGATCATGTTATTTCCAGGGTTTGAATTCCAAACCTGTCATTTCCTACCTTTGTGACCATCAGCAATTTACTTTACTCTCCTGTGCCTCCATTCCCTCATCTACAAAGCAAGCATGTTCACAGTACTTCCCTCACAGAATTACTTTAAACATTAAGTGAGTGAATACATGTGAAATGTTTAGATGGATTCCTGACATTAGTAAGCTAACCGCTATTTTACATTCACCAAAGTGGCTTTTTCCATATCTTCTGTAATATCCTAACTCAGGCAGCTGCTAGGATATTTTATGCTTATTGCCTCAGGGAAAGAATGACATCAAGGAAATAAGGTTTTCAAAATGCTTGGCAGAGGCATTCATTTAAAAAAAAAATAAAAAAGACATTTTTGAGTTTCTAAGGTTTCGAAGCAGAAAGTTTTTACTGTAAACATATGATCAGGAAAGAACAAATGAAAAACCATACTGCCCAGCCCTAGACTAGATAAAGATTCTTTGGTCAGGACAGTGAGAGAAAACATTGAGCCCATGTATAGGGCTAAGTCCAAGGAGGGAAGAACACAATTCTGGATATGTTTGGGAAACCATGTGTTCTGTCTCTGAAGAGGGCCTGAGACAGTTGCAAATCCCGTTTTCTGAGCCCAGCATCGTCTAGGAGTAAAGAAGGAGTAAAGGCTGCATGTCATATCTAAACAGGAGGGGACAGGAAAGAGCCTCAAAATTCCCCTCATCTCTGGACCACCACAAACAAGCAACCAAATATATGTCCTAAGTCCCCCAAAACACAGAGAGATAGAATCCCTTTGGTGAGGTACAGGACAATAAGAAGCAGTCTTCCTGGGTCATAACCAAGGACAGATTGATTGAAAGAAACATACCTTGATAGATGCCAGCACTGGAGTGCCTGGATGGCTCTATTGGTTAAGCAACTGCCTCTTGATTTCAGCTCAGATCACAATCTCAGGGTCATGGTATTGATCAGCCACCATGGGCCCCACGTCAGGCTCTGCACTAGGCATGGAGCCCGTGTAGGATTCTCTCATCAACTCCTCAGCCCTTCCCTCCGCCCTTTCTCCCTCTCTGAAGATAATTAAAAATAGATACAAGTATTGAGGGAACTTATCACACCTCAGTCCCCCCTCCCAAATACCTTGGCACAATATAAGAAAACCTCCCAGGATGATGGGGTTATTGCATATTTTATACATAGTTGATAGGGTCTCAAAAAATTAAGTGCAGTTGTAGAAATATAAAACTAACTACATTTCTTAAATGTCTACCCCTTGCTCTTAAACTACAAGCTTCCTACTTTTATCTACAAGAGCTGCATGACCATGTTCCTGCCCATCTCTCTAATCTTGTCTTATACCATTTCTCTCCTCTGTCAGTACATGCCAGCTACACCAGGCTTTTTTTTCTTTTGGGAACAGGGCAAGTAGTTTCCCAAATTAAGGCATTTGCAGTTGGTTGTTCTCAGTGCTCTTAAAATGTCTGGATCATTCTAAGTCTCTGTAATCATTAAAATGTCTTCTCAGAGAAGCCTTCTGACTTAAAGTGAACTTCTCCCTGCATTCTCTGTATCTTCATATTAAGTTCATTCACAGTACTTAACACAACTATATTTACCTTATTTATTTACATGTTTTCCCTTCATGAGGCTGGAACCTTTTCAATCATGTTCTTTACAATGTCCTCAGCATCCAGCACATATCCTGGCATTGAGCAGGTAGGTCTTCAATAAATATTTGTTAAATGACTGAATGAACAAATGCTTTTCTTCATCCAACCACAGTAGGGAAGTTGACACTAGAGTAAGAGCAATGTGATATTTTATACTTTCCCTTTAAAAAAAATTCTTAAAAGAAATCATAAAGAATATTTTCTATCCCAAACATATAAATTGCAATATACATGTTCAGGGATATCCAAAATCATCCTCAGGTTCAATGATCCACTAGAAGGTCTCACAGAACTCAGCAAATCTCCCATCAAAACTCATGGTTAGTTTATTATAGCAAAGCAACTCAGATTAAAATCATCAATGGCAAAAGGCAGATAGAGCACAATCCAGGAAAGATCAGGTACAAGCTTTTAGTTGTCTTCTCCCAGTGGAATCATGTGGACTGTGCTTAATTCTGCCAATAACAATGTATAACAATGTGTGACAGCGTACATGGAGTACTGCCAACCAAGGAACCTCCCCTGAGCATCCAGGGTCCAGGGTTTTCACTGGCAGGTGAGTCATGTAGGCTAATTGTCAAAGGTCAAGCTGATGCCATGTGACTTAAGGCCCATACCACATATCACATTGTCAGCATATATTATCAGGTATGGTCCATGGCTCCCAGATAAACAGACATTCTGATTAAGTGAGTTATTCCAAGAACTTAGAGGTTGCCTCTAAGAGCCTGATAAGTGCCAGACTTTTCTCTGGAATATGCATGATTTGTGCCACGCAGATTTGCTGAGTTAATCCTTTAATGTACACAGTAATATATATATATATATATATATATATATATATATATTACTTAATGACTATAAATATATATATTTATAGTAATTAAGATACTGGCAATATTGAGTAAGCTGACACAAATAAGAGCTTTTTCCAAACCCACTGAATTAAACCCAATAAAGAGACCATTGTAAGAGAATAGTAAGAAGTTACTGGCTGGATGTGTATGGACGTGTATGGTAGGGCAGGGAATAATGAATAACTCTTAGAGAGATAACTGTTGAACATATTGCTAAAATAACCCTGAAAGAAAAATCTCAACCTACCTCTGGGGAACAGAATATAGTGAATGGCTCTAACGTTCCCACCAGAAAGAATTTCCTTCATATATAGCAAAGGAAGTGTTCATACAGCAGTCACCTATTTGAGAGTTTCTCTGAAAAGTAAATTGTCCACAGGTTTCTAGAAAGTAATTGATCAACACTACTTCATACCTATTATTCCAATGCAGAAAAGTATCTAGTGAGATTGATAGAGCCCCAGCAGAGAACAAGAGTATATGTGAGAGGAGAAGATCAATAAAATCAACCATCTCACATAAACTTGACAGCCAACAGGACTGCACATATCCATATTCAATCCCAAAAGGAAGGCTCAAACAAAGGACAACTTTTTTCAACTTCTGAGAAAGTTTTTTTTTTTCAATTTTCTCCTTCAAATTCCTCAGAACTTAGCAATGAAATCTTTAAGGCAAAAATGTCTTATATACTTAGCTGCTGTGGGCAGAGAGAGAGTTGTTGAAGAAATGATGTCCTACTTGGCTACAATTCTTAGACATAGAGAAATCGCAGAAATAATGTAGGTGGTAGTAATTATAAATGAGGGGAAAAATACATTGAGTTAGGAGGCCTAAGGTTTATGAACCCATAACTTGCAGCCAAAACGTGGTACATGTTATTGAATGTATTGAAAAAAGAATCCAACATGATTCCTTCCCACACACAATCACAAACAGTGCCTTGCTCCAAGAACATGTAAACATGATCCAAAATAAATCTCTGTTGCTACAGAATAATGTTCATTTATTTCCATTCCCACCCAAAAATCTTAACACAAGTTTTTTAATGGTATAATCAATAAGGAAGATTCTAGGTAAAACATCTTACAAGAGGTAGTGATACAACACAGAGCACTAGTTTTGAGACCTGTCTCAATAGGTTTCAAGAACCCTAGATGAGCATTCACCTCCAATGTGGAGGTGGTGAGATTCTGAGACCCAGTCAGAATCAGGAAAGCAAGGTGAAAGACTTTCATCTGCCTATAACCTTTGTGACCTATCCTCAGAGACATGGACCTAAAATATCCAGAGGACAAGAAAGATCTCTGCATGCAAAAGTTCTGTTTGGAAATAACCAATACCAGTTTACAACTCATCCCCTTGCCTCTCTGCCTCTTAAGTTTTACTCATTCTTCCATCCTTTTAGAGATGACAGTTCCATGTAATACCATATAGATAGAAGTATAAGAGAAATTAGCAGTACACTACTGCTTGGGGTACACTACTGCTTAATAGAAGGAAGAGAGAAAAACAGTGAAAAGTTATATGAACAGTACAAGGAAAACAAGTGAAGACTCCTTCAAATTTTTCCTGAATACATTCTCTTGTACAAGGCAAGATCATCAAGAAGTGGAATAAGGAAATAAAAAAAAAGAAGTGGAATAATGTATAATCCTCAGTGTGGAAGACTCTCATTTAACCCATGGCCACTGACATTATCAGTTGGAACAGGAGATGTATTCATTAATGAACTTAAAGTCAGAAAGGAAAAAACATCAAACAATATTTATGATGATGAAAGGACTAAAAAACAGATTCCATCTTGCTTATTGGTAATTACAATAAATGACCATTTGAGACCTTTTCCCCTTCAAACTACCCTCACATGCCCTTTAGCTGCATTACTCCCACTAATTTTATGAATAACTTAACAGTTTAGGCTAGATTTTGCCTCTATTAAGGATAAATAAGCAATAAATACACACACACACACACACACACACACACACACACACATACACACACATACCATGAGAAAACTTTTGAAACTTATTAAAAGGTAAGGATAAAAAACAGAAAGTCAATTATCTGTGTTTTTTTCCTTAGTAAATGGCACCAGCATTCATGCCATCTTTGATTTCTGCTTTTCATATTTTCCATACAAACAATCACTAGGGTCTTTATTTTTTGCCAGCGTTATTGAAATATAATTGATATAAAACATTGTATAAATGTAAGATGTACAAGATGATGATTTGATATAGACATATATTATGAAATGATTACCACAATAGATTTAGTTAACACATCCATCACCTCACATAGTTGTAATTTTTTTCTTGTGATAAGATTTGATTTGCCTTTTCTGATAATTAATAATGTTGAGTGTCATTTAATATATCTGTTAACCATTTGTATACCTTTTGAGTCCTTTGCCCATTTTAAATTAGATTATTTGTGTTTTTCCTATTGACCTGCTTAAGATCTTTATATATTTTGGATAGTAAATCCTTATCATATGCTGTTTGTAAATATTTTTTCCCATGCTGTAGGTTGCCTTTTCATTTTGTTGATTGTTTTGCTGTGAAGAAGCTTTTAAGTTTGATGTGTTCCACTTGTTTATTTTTGTCTCTGTTGCTTGTTCTTTTGGCATTTCATTAAAACCTTTAGATTCTATTTTCCTAATGTTTTTTTAAAGCCATTCACAACTTCCCAACACCTCATTATCTCTCACATCTTATTTCTAACACTCCATTATCTCTAACCTGGAATAATATACTTCCTATTGGGCTGCCAGACTCCATTGGTTTTTCTGCTCTACTCCATTTTTCATACTGTAGTCAGGATGGTTTTTCCAATATTCAAATTTGATCCTGCCAATGTTCCTATTTAAAATTCTCAGTGGCACTTCTTTCCTCTTAAGCAACACTAATATTTTCCATGATCTGGATGGACCCTGCCAAGCTCTCCCCATTCATGTCTCTCTACTTCTCTGTCCTTGCATCATAACATTTAGCCAAGCTAAAGTGTTGAACCAGGTCTCTTATCTCTGGGTCTTTCCATATATTATCTTGCCACCAAATTCCACCCTAATTCTATTACCCTTACTGCTGACTTCATCTGGATCAAATATTCCCATTCTTCTGAACTTTCTTTCTCTACAATATATTTCCTGACTACTCAAACCTAAATAACCTCTAAAATGGCCATACAACATATCTTTTCACTTTTATAAACGTCAAATTATCTGTACCCATTACTACCACTACCACTGCAAACTCCTGTTACAGTCACAGTACTAAACACAGTGCCTGACACTGAGGAGGCTCCCAGATATTTGCTGAATAAAGCAATAAAGAGATTGCTAAATGAAATTCAAGAAATCATCAATTCTATGAAAATAAAAGATTAACAATTAGATGATAAGGCAATTGTGTAAATATAAGGGGTTAGTTAAGCTATAGGTAACTTTTTTCTTTTTTATTGATAAAAATGTTAAAATCCAAAATGCATAGTAAAATATAAACCTGCAAATCCACATGCATGATGTAGACTTGGCACTGCAGAAATCTGAATTATTGATATGGAAGACAAAGTTGAAATGCTTCTCCAAAGGCAAAGAAAAATAACACAGAGGAAAACTATAAAAAAGAGATGACAGGAGTAGAGGAGGAAGAAAAATAATACCAATTATCTACTAATTGGTATTGATAAAACGTAGAATAAAGTAGAAAGATCAAAGATACAATTGAATAAAAACTGTTTTTAGTTAATGAAAAGCCTAAATTTTTAGAGGCTCAAGTTGCATCTTAGGATCTGAGACAAAATTCATGAAAAAGTGAAATCTTACCTAACTCATAATAAAAAATTTCAAATTAGATAATTAAAAAGTACAAAGGAATAAATGAAAGATTCCATAACAGTCAGGCAGAAAAGGTTTAATATTTCATTCTCTTGGTCATTTGAAGAGGTGTGGAGATATATTCCAGGCTCCTAATTTAGCTCACAGTTGCTAAAATATTTAGACCCTAATTCCTAGCTTGTATCTGGATACTTCTCCATCTGGGTTACACAGACTAATAGCCTGACTGCAAAAACAAAAATAATGTTTCTGCCACATTCTCCCAAAAGAGACTAGGGTCTATAGCATGCTGCTTTAAAGATAAAGTAGTAAAACTTACACCATCTATTTGACATTTTTTTAGTATTATTCCAGATGGTCAGGTCTAAGAAGTCTACTCAGGGATTACTCTGACTTCTGGTGCTCATCCTCCAGAATATAGCCAGAAAAGTATTCAACACATCTTGGTCAATAAATGTGGAATCACTGGAAGGTCTGTTTCCTAATCAGAAGAGCTCAAATATTTCTTGATTCTTTAATTTATTAAAATCTTCACTAAAAAGTGCACAAAAATCCATTTTATTTGCATTTGCAGACTTGTATAGTGTCATAAGGAAGGAATCAACATAAAAGCAAAATAAATGAGATAATCATTTTAAAACAGTTAAGGATCATGGAATGTAATAAAGCCTAGTAGGTAGTTGATCCTCCTTCTCCTCATCATCATCTTCATAACAGCTCTTCAAACAGTTTAACTGCATCACAAGCAGACAAAGGGTAAGGAGATAAGTTTGCATGCCACAGACAGAAGACTTTCATTCATCCTAACTTCTAAAGATTTCCTTAAGGTCCTCTTTTCTTAATGGGACAAAGGGCAAATGTTCTAAAGATTGTTAGTGTCATAGGTGATTTATCTGAGAAAAAAATAACTTCTTTTGTTGTACTAATGGTACGAGTCAGAAAAGATCAAACTTGATACCTCTGCAGTAGAAAATGGCAGAGGTATTGAGGCTAGATTCACATTGACTTGAGGGCAGAAAGCTGTGACCTGAAATTCTGCTACCAACCAAGTTGAGATTGATGTTCAAAGACGAAATAAAGATATTCTGGGATATTCAAGCCCTCAGACAGTGTACAACTCACATGTCCTTCCTAAAATAAAAATGAATTCAAAACATTTCCTAGAGGAGGTGGTAAGTCAAATAAAAGAACTCAAGAGTGAAAAGGCTGTAACATTCAAAAAAAATTTACTAACCAAGGAAAGAAATAAGAAAGAAGAAATAAAAATAAAGAAGCAAAGTTCCCAATATTTGCAGATAAAATGATTGTCTATTTGAGAATTCTCAAAATATTTAACAGAAAAATTATTTGAATAACTAGCTCACTCAAGTAGCTAGTTTTAAAATATATATATAGATACCTCCACATCTTTCTTTCACAGCTCAAATAACGTATTTTAAAAACCAGGGAAATAATTTGCCATTCCCAAAAGAAGAAAGTATATCAGATACCTGAGAATAAGTTATCAAGGAATATAAATGCTAACTTGAAATAGAGAATTATCCTATGTTTTTTAATGGAAAGACTGAAAGAAATATAGATAAATTCTTAAATACTTACAGAATGAAAAGCTTTTCTAAGTGTAACACTATAGGCAGAAATCATAAAGGAAAGTAGTAGAATATACAACAGTAGTATAATTTTTAATATCTGTACATCCAAAAACCCTATAAGCAAAATAAAAGGTTCATATCAACCTGGGAATAAATACTTTCAACTTATGTGATATGCAAATAAATAATACTTATAAATAGATAAACAGTACATATAATTCAATATAAAAATGCATATCCCAAAAGAATAAAGGCTAAGAAAATCAACAGACCATCCACAATAGGTGAAAATAAATGACAAATATAAAACTTATTTGCTTTCCTGGGGAGAAATTTGAGGTAATGCTCTTTTCTCCTTTATGATCCTCCTCATCACTTTTCCAACAAAGATGAGGTCAATTCTAAAGATTGTAGTGCATTCCCAAGGGAGATAAGTCCTTGAGTTCCAACAGTACCACAGTCATAGAGACTGGCCTTTCAAAAGGATTAAATGTCCACCACATATGGATATTATGCCTTTTCCACTCTTTCTTTTTGATTCATAAGAGTAGGCTTAGCAGATGGTAGGCTATATCCACATGTTAATAAGAATCAGTGTTCTTTTTTTTCCTCTCTCTGTCTCTGTCTCTCTCTCTAGTGCACGCATATGTGTCCTTGCCATTTTGAACACACTAATTTTCAGGAGCCTGGCAAAAATACATATCCTTCTTCTGAAAGGATACAAAATGCATGAATTTTAGTACATATTTATTAAATAGATAATGTGACATTTTGCTAAGGGAGAAGAATGCTGTAGATAGCATGATGCAGAAAAAACACATGTAGATAAAATATCTAATTAAGTGGTCCACATCAAAAAGTCTCCAAAGGTATACACCTAAATATATACAATGCCATGTTTCTGTTTGATGATGTCATTCCTTCATCTTCTTAGTTATGTTTCATACATGGATCCTCTTCTACATCCTACAGCTATATCCATCTCATAATACTTCATTAAAATGATTATTTCTTTGTGTCCAGAGTACTGTACTAATTGCACCTGCCCTTGTTAAATTGCCTTCAGTAAATCTAGAAAATCCTGTAACTTTAATAATAATAGCTACTGTTTATCAAACTTTCTATGTTCCTACTTGTTTTAAACAATTAATTCTTTTATTTATTACGGCTACTCAATAAGGTAAATACTATCATTGTCGTCCAAAGAACTTGTTACGTACCTCTATTACAATAGGCACTAATGCTTTTGGAAATTTCTAGAAAAAAGAAACATTGAACATTAATCTCTGTTTACCACAAAATCTTAGCAGAATACTTTGCATAAGAATATATTCAGGGCCTAGAGTGCTAACCATTATACTATGGAACCCCTCTTAAGGATGCATTCAACACCTAAGTATTGATATTTTCATGTTTTCCAACCAATGCTCTAAAATTATGAAATAGGCCATATCATAGGCATGAATGCTTCAGGTGCAACCAAAATTTCCCATCTTCAGCATGGAGTACAAAATAAGATCATTGGACTTTTAACAATAAAAAGAATATGGTTGCAAGCCCCCATTTTGTCACTATGAGAAAATTCTTGAATTCCTAAGTTGTGACTTCTCAGAAAAAGTGTGTCTCCATATATAATTAGGGCCTAACTAAGCTCTTGTCTTTTAATTGGGCCACTGCAAGGCTCCCTAAGGCTCTGGATTCTCAGTAAATGCACAACAAGTTTCTGAGAGACTCTCAAAGCACAGCTGCCACTGCCATCAAAATATTTTAGAGCTGGTGGCCAAGAGCATCAGTATTCATAGCACCAAGACATCAACCATAGCCAATGAGTCAGTCATCCAAATGCTTCATGGCAGGTGGGAGGTAAAATCCTCTATCTTACTCATCTGATGCTGTTTCTCTCTACATCTATAACAATTCAATTATGTTTCAGTGGAAGAAAGTAGAGACAGCCATTTCCCTTAGTGTGAAATTCAGCAGTGAGCACCTCATATCACCAGTGGCCTCAGAGCTACGACTAATCCCAAGGAGCAACAGCCGAGTAAGAAAATGAAGGAATTTAAAAATGAAGTTAAGGAAGAGCATTTGTTTTTATTTTTAATTGATGAAATATAATTTTGTCCCTTTTTTGAAACATCTAGTTCCCACAGACTTACTAAACATAACTCCAATGGTTTTGGCAATTGAGCCCCAGTTTTGCCAAAATATATAATTCCCCATAATTATCCCTGAATAATTTTTCCTCAGGAATTATAAAGAAAAAAATCCTTTGGATTAGCGGACCATAAATCTTTGCCCATAGAGCCTATTTTTGAGTAAGTAGCATAAATTATGCTCAGACTAGTTGCTGTTACATGTAAAGGAATATCATCTATCACTTTCAAACTATTGCAAAATTTTCAAACTATATTTCAAGTACTTTCATTTTTTAAAATTTATTATTGTTTAAACTATTCTGATTATAAATATATGTTCAACATAAAAAATATGGAAAATAGAGTAAAGCATAAAACTTTAAAAGTTACTCATGATCTCACTATGTAAAGATGGCAACCCTGGGTGGCTTAGTTGGTTAAGCATCCAACTCTCTTGATTTCAGCTCAGACCTTGATCTCAGGGTCATGAATTCAAGCCCCACTTAAAAAAAAAAGAAGAAGAAATGAAGATAACTCAAAGATTTGATGTATTTCTTTCTTGTCTATAAGGTTAACTACTACCAATAGTCAGACATTTTCAGGATTCTCTAATAAACTGTTAGGATAGGGTAGAGTAGGGTAGAGTAGTCAGGATTCTATTTCTAAGAACATTTATGTAGCTTCCTGGGAATAATGTTTCTCAAGGGAGGAAGGAACCAAAACCAACTAGACCTACCAAAAAAACCAGTAGACAGCAAAGAGGGACATCAGGTCTGGAATGGAGGCTGTCACTTAGGTGTGTTCCCTGGTCCAGCTCCAAATGAATCCCAGGAAGCAGGATGCTACAAATGAATGACTAAAGACTACCTTCTCCAGGATCACATAAAGTTATTGAGGATGCAAGACTGTTCTACTCTGATCCCTCTCCAACTGACTGTGTTACATTAAGAATGAGGGAGGACATTCTTACTTCAGCAAAAACAAGTCTGACTTTGGCATACACCTTTGGCCTTGAGTATCCCAGGCCACTCAGTAGCACTGCTACCTCAAAAGCTGTAATATATCAGCAGCATGGGAACTCCAGGAAATAAAAAGAAGACTGTAGTAATAGCAGGGTCCTATTTCAGAGAAAAGGAAAGAACCTGAGAAATACAGATCAGTACTGTAACTGTGAGTCCATTTGTACCCACATGCTTGCACAGGCTGTCAAAACACATGAAGTATATTTGTATATAGTAGGGAAAAAAATTCTATTCTCTTCTTAAGAAAGGAAACCAATGAGCCATTTTGCTAATAGTAACCCCCAGGGCATGCTCCAGAAGCCGGAGAAATAAAACTAAGAGAGAGCTATATTGCTTTGCATTACTAAGAATCTGGAGTTTTCTAAACATATCTGTAAAAAAAGAATGCAGGTGTCTAGAAAAGGATAATGCTGAAGAGGTCTAGAGAGAAGAGCGAAGAGGTCAGTAGGAAGCAACTGCCCAAGGTGAAGGAACAAATTATGAGAAATGCCTGGTGGAAGAAATGGCTAAGAGACCTTCAGAAGAGGAATGTTATCCTTTAATTTTAGGTTGAGAGCTTGATGTACTAGAATCCCTCTCAATTGCCCTCAAACATTCAATACAAGTGGTCTGTGATATACAGCTATCTAATATTGATTATGCTTAGGAGAAATCAAAGTATGCTCCACAATTTTTTGGAGTGAAATAAAAGGACAGCAGAAGGCAAACATTAGGGTTCTACAGAAAACAGATCTGAAAAGGAAGGAACCATGAGAATATAAACTTTCAGGAAGTGTACGATCATATTATAAATTCCATATGACATTATCATAGAATATATTATATATGTATATATAAATACACAACAACATTGAGGGAATGCTCTTCTTTGTTTTAAAGATTTTATTTATTTTTTCATGAGAGACACACAGAGAGAGGCAGAGACATAGGCAGAGGGAGAAGCAGGCTCCCCGCAGGGAGCCCAGTGTGGGACTCAATCCCAGGACCCTGGGATCATGTCCTGAGCTAAAGGCAGATGCTCAACCACTGAGCCACCCAGGCATCCCAGGAAATTCTGTTCTTTTTTATGTAAAGTATATGAACATGGTTTCAAGTACTTTTCTATTTTCCGTTTTTAATAGCTGAAAAGAATCCCATAATCATGAGACAGGGAAACTGAAGGACTCCATAAAAATCTGCCGTTCTACTCCTTTTCCTGCTTCTATTCCTGCTAGGACATGTATACCAGACCACTATCCTCAGTAAAAAACAACTCCAGGCCCTGAACAAAGACGGGACTCATGCTCCTTTCCTTTCTGAGCCTCCCAAGTGCTCCAACTGTATCTGCTCTCTCTCTGTATCTTCAATAAACTCTGCTCTCACATCCTGCTGGATCAAGTTTGACTTCCATCCTGCTCAAAAGTCAAGGACCCTCTTGGCTGGCCCTGCAGGACCTGCTCTGTGTTCCTGGACCCAGCCTGAGGCATCAATAATATGAATGTGAATTTATTTTTTTACCTTTTTTTTCCTTTGAGCTATCTTCTATTTGTGAACCTCTTATTTCCAGCTTTTCAGAGTTATAACAACTATTGCAATCATTAAACTCATGTGAATGTATTTAAGGACGTCGCTGACTATTTACTTAGGGCTATTTCTTAGAGTAGAATTAAAAAGGCTATGAGTATGAAGACTTTTCGAGCTTTTGACGAATATGGAAAAATTGTCCTAGCAAAGGATTATATCAATTTGTCCCCTTGCCAGCAAGGTGTGACAGTTTCAAGTCCCTTTTTGTAACAGATAAATACATAACCATTAGACCTAATATTAAAGAAGAGAGCTAGAATAATTAAACAATGAGAATATGTGACAGTCCCAAATGTTGGGCCAGCAGATCAAGGGGGATGGGGAGGCACCAACAAAATGGCAGTGGACCTCCATCTTGTCATCCTCCCTTGGGACTTTCCTGCCACTAGCAGACCACCTAAGGACACCTCATCCTGGGGAGAACAGGACCTATGCATGAAAACAGAAACCCAACCTTACCTAATCCATACCATATATAGACATAAGCAGCTATATGGGCTGCTTATGTCTACGGGCACCTCTCTGCCCTTCCCTATAAAAGCCTGCCTGTATTATCCCCGCAAGCGACTTCCCTGGTCTCACTCCTTGTGGGCTGCAGAACCTCGCCCAAGAGCACCTCCGTTAAAAGCTTGCCTCAACACACCTTTGCCTGGCCCCTCTATTTCATTTCACTACTAATCGGATCAAACCTGACACCAAAAAAGGTTAACACCAGGTCATAGAAAGAACTGGTAGTTGCAAACAGCTGATAAAAGTGGCTTCCATGTTTCCTTCAGCTTAACAAAACTTTAGACAGGCTCTTTCTTCCTGATTCTAGCCTCCTGGTTTCCCATTCCTCAGATCATTTACTTTAGAAAATTTGGAATTGTAAATTCTTTCTCTGGTCCTTTGAGAGGTACATCTTTCTGAAAAGCTTCTTGCCAGTTTTACAATCCAGGACTATCTTTCCCAAGGACCTTGGGAACCACCTTTGGAGGTAATCATCAAGAAGGACAGCACCTCTGTCTCTCAGTCAGAATGGGAGGGACCGAACTGCCTCCTTTTCAATGATAAGACACAGTTTACTCTTTCTTTGTGTGAGGCTAATCAGCAACACAGAAGGCTCTTAATTCTCCAGCCCTTTGTTCCCATGGAGTTGGGCTCAGGCTGTTTGCCTTTCTTCCATATTGAAATAATCTTGAATAAAGTCCCCCTTGCCTGTTTAAGTTGGTCCAGTGCAATTTTTGCTTCAGTAGTCCATAAAGCCATCAAGAAAACCAGAATATTTGTATAAAAATGGCAATTATTAATTCCTTTTGAAATAAATTCATTTAATTAGAGGTTTTAACATTCCATTTTATTTCTCTCACCCAACATAAGTTTACAAAGTTCACCCAGTCTTATAGATTTTTACTTTTTTTTAAATTTAGTAAATATTAAATTACTATAGGAGCCTTGCACCAAGCATGCAATTTCTCTGTTTGCTTCAATTGTAAATCAGGACTTGTTAAATGGCTACTAGGATTCCCATGCATCTAATAGTAAGGGGTCTGATTCATTCTTTGCAAAATTCCAGGTCACTAAAAGTCTGCTCTACTATAGAATGTGTTTTGTCAACAATTAGCTCACACACAGTTGGAAAGTAGAGGAATTATGTTGGTATTGTGTGCAAATAATCTGGTACTTATGTAGTTTTTTTTCTAGGCAAGGGGAACCAGAAACACAAGGGTAGAAATAGAACCTTCAGAAGTGAAGGATAAAGCCCTCAGCCCATGCTTGCTCAGGCAACAGGAGCTCTTTCAGTTCTACTTTCAAAAAATTAAAATAAGTTCTGTGCCGGGCACTCCCTCCATAGGGAGCATTCCAGCCTTCCATGGCTCTTCCTAGGACAGGTTGCACTCCTCCCTGCACACACGTTCAGAGCAGCCCTACTGGTTTGAATCTCTGCTTGCATCAAACTGCCCGCCCTTGGCTAATTAAGAAGTCGCCAGCATTTCCACTGTATTTTTTCCTGTACATTTTCATATCCTCTGGGACAGCTTCTAGCTGTACTAACCTGCCTACCTGAGTGGTCTGCTATCTCTCAAAGAACCAATTGCTCGTTTGGTTTGTGTTCCGGTCACAAAGTTGCATTTGTGTGAGTGGCCTTTTCTCATCCTCACTCTATTTTCCATATTAAGTTCTATTCATTTTAGCACACAATTTGACAAAACATCGGGGTTTTTTCAAAAACAGAAACTTTGCACTGAGAAGCATATCTCCTATCAACCTACCATAAATTAAAAAAACAAACAAAAAAAACACAATAAAGCCTCAGACATTGCTCGCTTAGTTACCAAAAATTCTTTAAGTACCTGCCACGTGCCAGGCACTGTGCTCATCACTTCTACTGCCCCTACTGAAAACACCTGAAGGTTTTTCATCTCCAATAATGATGGAACTATTTTGGGGCTACTTTTACATGAAAATTTCCCATCCAAAGATCCTTTGCATGCATCCAAACCCATTCCTAATCATAGAGAAGGTTTTTGTTTTAAAATTTCAGTTTATTTTGTGCCTTGGATAGAGCTGTAACTGAGATCCTCTCCCACTGGTGTCTAGGCACTTTCCCTAATCTCACCTTCATTGGGCTTTTAGGACTGGGACCAATACCAGCAAGGCAGTCTCCTACAGCTCCTACCTGGCAGTTCACTTCACAGCTGCTCACTCTCTCGCCCCAACAACCTCGGGCTTGTTTCACAGCTGTGTGTTTCACTCAATAAACTAGGCCACACTTGGCTTTTCATCTTCCTGGAGCTGATACAGCCCCTAAAACAAAGCAAATCTGAACAAAACACATGCCCCACACTAATTTTACTACAAACCAAACATTTCTCTACCAGTTAGGGGAAAAAAAATGTCTCACCTGATACAGTACTTCAAAAGCTAGTAGCTCAAATGCCAAAGAAAATATTGTTTTTCAGTTCCATCAGTGTACTTAACTTCCCATGATTAATGATAGAATTTTAGACTCAAATATATTGCTTGCTTTTATAAGGAATGGTTAAGGCCCAAATAATACTGAAAGGTAATAAAAACCTTAACCTAATTCATGGTGGGATGGTAAAGGTCAACATATCTTTATGAATGTATGCATGTGTGCACAGAGATCATATATGATGCTACCAACTGAAATAAACTTCCCTCCCCACTCTAACCCACACACACAGATTGGGGAGAAGTATGAATCTTTGCTAAAGAACTTAATCAATGATTTACAGGTAAGTATTTTAAAGTTTCTTTCAAGGTACTTGTGTAGCTATGACAGTGGCTTTTAGGAGAAATATGACTCAGTTAGAACCCAAGGGGCATAATTACCAGGCGGGGGATTCAATTGCTGCATAATAATGTGAGCACTGTCTGCATTGTAGAGAGGCAGCCTTTGCTTTATATTATGGTTAAGAAAATCTGTTCTTCCTACTTAAATTTTTAGAATATACTGTCTCAGGAGATTACTTTTCAGTACTTTCATAGAGAGGTCCAGTCAGGAATACAGAGAAGCAAGATTAAGAAATGAGTTATTTATTAACAGTCTGTCTCATGAGGACTTAAACTACCCTATCACATAGGAAAAGTCATATCTTCTATTGTTGCATAACAAATTACCCCAACCTTAGGTGCATCAAACAACACTCATTTATTTTCTCACAATTCTGTAAGTCAGAAGACCGGGCACATCATGGCTCATATCACTACAGTCTGCTTAGAGTCTTACAGCTAAACTCAGTGTATGGGCCTGATTGCATTCCTTTCTGGATTTGGGAATCTTTCAAATTCATATAGTTTTTGGTTGATTTAGTTCATTAAAATTTTAAGATGGTTTTCTATTTAGTTTTCTGTTTTCTTTATAGTTGTCAGAGACCATTCTCAGTTCTGAGAAGCCATCTCTGCCATGTGGCCCTCTCTACAACATTGCAGTTTGCTCTTTCAAGACTAGCAGAAAAATCTCTGCTGCCTTCAATACCTCAGACCTCTTTCAAAGGTTCACTCAATTAGGTTAGAAGCACCCAGGATAGTTTCATTTTTTATTAACTCAAAGTCAATTGATTAGGAACCTTAATTACATTTGGAAAGTCTTTTTGGCCATTTAACATAACATAAAGGGAGTGATATCTCATCACATGATATTACTCAAGGGGAGCAGATTATATAGGGCATGTACACAAGGGAGCGGCAACCTTGAAGACCATCTTAAAATTGCTAGAAGCTTAGAAGAGATATTAACCTTTCTCTGCCTATGTTTCCTCAACTACAACATTGTAATAACAATAGTATCTATCATAGAGTTGCTTTGGGAATTAAATAATAGACATAAAACTCTTAAAACAGAGAATAGATATAAAATTCTTACAATGGCACATGATAACTCACTGCATAAATGATGGCTGTTATATTTACCACAACCATTCTGGGAAGCCTAATGTACTCATCCTTCTGTATGTGCTGGTATGGATGAGACAATAAAGATACTTATAGCCAGCTTACATTCACTGTCTGTTAGCATGCATTGAGAGAAAGTCTCATTCTGCTGAGGATAGTCTGACCTCAGAGTGACCTCTGTCCTTGCAAGTGACCAGCAAAAAAAAAAAAAAAATCATGCTTTATTTGCATTGACTAGTCAGCACTGATTGTCTAGATGACCAATTGACCAATTGTATTCTTTATTTTTGGTTTGTAAGTACTGATAAAATATGTCATAGTAAATGACTGATTTACACAGAGGGATAGGCTAAGCCTATGCTGACTGGCCAGGTTCAGGTAAGCCCAAGGTGATACTAGAAAAAAGCATAGTGCTATGCGTTTCTCTGGCCCAAAAGTTTATTTCTAAGTACCTAAGAATGTCTGGGGCAAACTTCAGCACCATCATCCCATGCTCCCATGCTACCAAGATGGTCATTTACCCCATAGACAAAACTATTTTACCTATGCATTATCCAACCAATACTACCGTATTTGACTATTAACAGCCAGACATGAGAAAAATTTGTGTTAATGGTATTTATAAGCAGAGCAGAGTCCCAGAGTTTAGTGACTGTAACTTGAAGACCCAGCTTATATAAATAAAAGGCAGAACATCTGATCCTGGCACAGGTTTCACTCTATCCCTTTGGGTAAACCAGTCATTTAATATGACACATTGTATAAAACCCAAAAAACAAATCCAAAACAAACAATCTAACTGGACCAATCTAACTGGTCATCTAGTCAATTAATGCTAAATAGTCAACACATACAAAACATGATGCAAAGACAAGGCAGTAAGGCAGAGGGAAACAAACTCTGCATTTTATATTTATATATACAAATATATAATAATATCTAAATATATGACATATGTATTTATATTTATATTCTCTGCATTTTGTAAATGTCTGCAACATTTCTAAGGGAGCACTCAGTGAGAAATGAGGTAAGTTTGACAGAATGCTTTGTAGGGAAAATAAACATATTTTCAATCAACTACATTTCCCCAATTTTAATGGGGATCTAATATTCTCCCCCAGAGTTTAAGTTCTGGCTAGGTTTATGTAATGGCTCACAGCTCTTCCATTTCCGTTAGTTATCAGCTAATGACATACAGGTTCCTCTGCCTGGGAGTACTTTTACTCAAGGTCTGTTACTGCCTCCCATGAATAGGGGTATAATTAAGGGAAAGACAAAGAATAATCCTATCCAGTGTATTTGATATATGGGTGCTAGACAATGTACATGAGCATCTAACATAAGATTCTAAGAGTCTAGAAACTTAATAAATTCAAATGGTTTTGTTAGACAAACCCCAAAATGACAAACAGCAGAAACATTTCTCTCTCACCACTGTTATTATACCATACCCATACATTTAACAAGTTTTTATTACATATTTACTATGTACTAACTATTTTAGGCCTTGGGATGCAACAAAAAAACATACGATAGTTTCCTAGATCTTTGCTCTATTGGAAAAGTGGAGAGTTAAAGGATACAGACAATAAACAATTAAAGAACTAAGATGATTTTATCTAGTATTTTTAAAAGCATGTAAAAAATGAGAGTGTCACAGGGAGGTAGGCTGCTACTAGAAACTCTGAAGTCAGGGAAGATCTCTCCAGGAAGGGCAACTCTCCACAGAGCCTTGAAAGAGGAGAAGGCCTAGAGAGACCTGAAAAAAAAAAGGGCATTCTCATGCCCTTAGTGCATTATCCTAGAGGTGGGAGCCAGCTTGGCTGGTTCAAGAGGCCATATTTAAATGCTAGAATGACTCCAGGGAGTAAACAAGAAGTAAAGGGAGATAAATGTGATCAAAATGGACAGAGACCTGAACATGGGCAATCACTGGATAATTTTAAATAGGAAAGTTATGTGCTCAGATTTCTGTTTTATAAAGGTTTTACTGGTAATTGCCCAAGAGGGTGGGCATTGTTGCAAGAGAAGGGTGGACTGAGAAAAGACAGACATCGCATTACAATGTAGAGCAGATACCATCTGTAGAACCCTACTAGCCTTTACCTCCCTGACTCAGACGTAGGCGGGAATACTGCATGCTTCCAATGGCATAGGAGATAAAAATCCTCAGTTGTATTTACTGACCAGTGTTGGTTTGTTTTTGTTTGTTTGTTTGTTTTTTCATTTTAAGTTATCTCAACATATGATAGACTATAACAACCAAATAAACAGAGTAGCAGAAAATAGTACAGGTCAAACCTCAGGTAATATTCAAGTAATTACTTAATCAACTTTCTGTTTGGTAAAACCAAACATCTCTTTTTCAATGCAGTAAATTTGAGAGACTTTAGAATCGTTGTCATGGTGTTCACCCAGTAATATCTACAGAGAAAAAGAGAACAAGTTCAGAATGTGATACACATAATGAAAGATCACATAAGTGTCAACTTGAATTATTACAACCAAACACACTCATGGAACTGCTTCTCAGAGTAAGAAACCCAAGAGAGCACCTTCATAGTCACTATTTCCAGTCACTACTCCTCCAGAGTAACTACTACCCTGACTTCTAACAGCAGTAATGACTGGTTTTGTATTTTATAAAAAGGGGACATTAATTACAGTATGTTTTCTTCTGTGCTTGGCTTCTTTCATTCAATATCATGTTTGAGATTTACTCTAATTAAAGTCTCCTACTCCAATCATTCTTATTGCTCCCCATTGTGTGACTATACCTGAGTGTATTCTTCCATCTTACTATTAATGGGTCTCTGGGTAGTTTCCAAATTGGGGCTACACTAGTCAATGTCATTAGATAAAAAGAAATGACAGAGAAATAGATTTACACACACGGATATACATTTCAAGGGGCATGTATCTACAAGTGAAATTTCTGGACCATATTTTACGTATATTTTGAGCTTTACTAGATATGGCTAAGCTGTTTTCCAAAGAGATTATATTGATTTACACCAGCAGTGTGTGAGTGATTCACTCATTCCAGATGCTGGAAAGGCCTAGGTTTGCTTTTATACCTGGAACTATTTTAGAGTTAATGAAACACATTACAGAATACTTTGGGACCATGCAGTCAATCAAAATTCATGTTTCATCTCTCACATGAGTGGTATATTTCTTTGTGGAAATCAGTTGCGTCTTCAGCCACATATGTCACAGAAATGGAAAACGCAGGAGATGATTATGTGAGGCTGACATTACACTGACATCATCACTAGCATCCGGGGCACTTACCATGGGTAAATCATTGTGCTCTACATGTAATAGTTCATATTATAAGGAAAAAAGAATGGCAGCCATACACCTAGGCTTTATTTGATTCTCCAATAAATAACAAAACCTTGTGTAGGGATAGAGGGACACTCCTCAATATCTTAAAAGCCATCTACGAAAAGCCCACAACAAATATCATTCTCAATGGGGGAAAACTGAATGCCTTTCCCCTAAGACCAAAACATGACAAGGATGTCCACTATCACCACTGTTATTCAACATTGTACTAGAAGTCCTAGCCTCAGCAATAAGACAACAAAAATAAATGAAAGGCATTAAAATTGGCAAAGAAGTAGTCAAACTCTCCCTCATAAAGATGGCATAATACTGTATATAGAATACAGTATACTGTATACTGTATATAGAATACTGTATATAGAAAACCCCAAAATTGCTGGAACTCATACATCAATTCATCAATGTGGCAGGATACAAAATCAATGCACAGAAATCAGTGGCATTTCTATACACTAACAATAAAACTGAAGAAAGAGAAATTAAAGAATCAATCCCATTTACAATTGCACCCAAAACCATAAGACACCTAGGAATAAATCCAACCAAAGAGGCAAAGGATCTATACCCTAAAAACTACAGAACACTTCTGAAAGAAATTGAAGAAGACACAAAGAGATGGAAAAACATTCCATGCTCATGGATTGGAAGAATAAATATTGTGAAGATGCACCCAGGGCAATTTACATGTTCAATGCAATCCCTATCAAAATACCATGGACTTTCTTCACAGAGTTGGAACAAATAATCTTAAGAATTGTATGGAATCAGAAAAGACCCCAAATAGCCAGGGGAATATTGAAAAAGAAAACCAATGCTGGGGGCATTACAATGCCATATTTCAAGCTGTATTACAAAGCTGTGATCATCTAGACAGTGTGACACTGGCACAAAAACAGACACATAGATCAATGGAACAGAATAGAGAATTCAGAAATGGGTCCTCAAGTCTATGGTCAACTAATATTTGACAAAGCAGGAAAGACTATCCACTGGAAAAAGGACAGTCTCTTCAATAAATGGTGTTGGGAAAATTGGACAGCCACATGCAGAAGAATGAAACTAGATCATTCTCTTACACCATACACAAAGATAAACTCAAAATGGATGAAAGATCTAAATGTGAGACAAGAATGCATCAAAATCCTAGAGAAGAACACAGGCAACACCCTTTTGAACTTGGCCACAGTAACTTCTTGCAAGATATATCTACGAAGGCAAAGAAAACAAAAGCAAAAATGAACTATTGGGACTTAATCAGGATAAAAAGCTTCTGCACACCAAAAGAAACAGTCAACAAAACTAAAAGACAACCTACAAAATGGGAGAAGATATTTGCAAATGACATATCAGGTAAAGAGCTAATATCCAAGATCTATAAAGAACTTATGAAACTCAACACCCAAGAAACAATCCAATCATGAAATGGGTAGAAGACATGAGCAGAAATTTCACCAAAGAAGACATAGACATGGGCAACAAGCACATGTGAAAATGCTCTGCATCACTTGCCATCAAGGAAATACAAATCAAAACCACAATGAGATACCACCTCACACCAGTGAGAATGGTGAAAATTAACAAGATGGAAAACAAAAAATGTTGGAGAGAATGTGGAGAAAGGGGAACCCTATTGCACCGTTGGTGAGAATGCAAACTGGTACAGCCACTCTGGGAAACAATGTAGAGGTTTCTCAAAGAGTTAAAAATAGAACTACCTTAAGACCCAGCAATTGCACTACTGGGTATTTACCCCAAAGATACAGACGTCATGAAACACAGTGACACCTGCACCCCAATATTTATAGCAGCAATGTCCACAATAGCCAAACTGAAAGGAGGCTTGATGTCCTTCAACAGATCAATGGATAAAGAAGATGTGATATATGTATACAATGGAATATCACTCAGCCACTAGAGACCCAAATACCCACCATTTGTTTCAACATGGATAGAACTGGAGGGTATTACGCTGAGTGAAGTAAGTCAATTGGAGAAGGACAATCATTATATGGTTTCACTCGTACGGGGAATATAAGAAATAGTGAAAGGGACTATAAGGGAAAGGAGGGAAAATGAGTGGGAAAAATTAGAGAGGGAGACAAACCATGAGAGACTCCTAACTCTGAGAAACAAACAAAGGGTTTCAGAAGGGGAGGTAGGTAGGGGTATGGGATAACTGGGTGATGGCACTGAGGAGGGCACTTGGTGGGATGAGCACTGGATGTTATACTATATGTTGGCAAATCAAACTTCAATAAAAAAAATTGAATTCCACCAGAATGTATGTTTCATGTTTGCTGCTGTATCCCTAATGCCCAGACCCTCAATAAATATTTATTGAATGAAAAAAAAACACAATCTTTTTCAGAATATTAAGTTTTTGTTCATAATTCTTGTACTAAAGAAATATTGAGTCTGATCAACTATTTGAAATCAAGCCTAATTTTGTTTTTAAAGACTGTCTCCTGACTGTCCAAAGTAGGCATGTGTTAATCAGTAAGGAAGTACACTGATTACAAAATAATACAAATTACAAAATAATAGGCCATTTTCTATGATGCCATCTTACCTATAATACAGTTCCATCCTTCTATAGTTTTAGAAACAAATTCAACTTAAGCAATACTTCATAAGAAAACAAAACAAAACAAAACAATACTTCACGAGGAGACGCCTGGGTAGCCCAGCAGTTGAGCGTCTGCTTTCGGCTCAGGGCGTGATCCCGGCGTCTGAGATTGAGTCCCGCATGAGACTCCTTGCAGGGAGCCTGCTTCTCCCTCTGCCTATGTCTCTGCCTCTCTTTCTCTTCTCTTATGAATAAATAAATAAAATCTTTAAAAAACAATACTTAATGAAATAAGTATAAGGTTCAATGAGTATAAGGAATTATTCAATGAGTATAAGGAATGGCTTGCTGAAAAGCTACACACTCAAACTGAAAAGTTGGTATCCATTCTATACTAAAGTGTGCTAGGTAGATTTGGACCAGTCAGCCATTATGTGAGGTATATCAGCTCTTTTCTTTTTCTTTTTTTTTTTTAATTTTTATTTATTTATTTATTTATGAGAGACACAGAGAGAGAGGCAGAGACACAGGCAGAGAGAGAAGCAGGCTCCATGCAGGAAGCCTGAAGTGGGACTTGATTGCCGGACTCTGGGATCATGCCCTGAGCCAAAGGCAGACACTCAACCACTGAGCCACCCAGGCGTCCCCAGCTCTTTTCAAATGTTCATGAATGACACTGAAAGTCGGGACATGTGGGTGGCAGTCGCTTCTCTTTGTGTTAGTCAACTGGCTCAGTAATTAATATGTCATACTATTCATGTATTTGTCAAAGAAAGGTGGAATATTCAATAGGATAGAATCAATTAATGTTAATGTTATAACATTTAATGTTAATTGTTATAACAATGTTATGTTTAATCATGTTCAAGTTAGGGAATTATAAGTATCCATCTTCTACCACTTATTCAATAATTCTTTATCTCCTTTATTTCTAGATAAACATATATTTTCTAGACATGTGTTCTAGAACACAATGCAACCATTTAGGAAATAGAGACTGGGATATTACAGACTTTATTCAAGAGAGAAAATTCTAATACAATTTTAATGATATTAAGAATGGTGATGAAAATACTATTCTTTCTGGGGAACAGAAGGTAGCAAGCATTTATTACTCAGTATGTCTTATACACATATTTCATATTGTGTTTGTAAAAAAAAGTGCTAGAACCTTATAAGATAGTGGTATATCATTTGGGTACTTCCTCAAATGCAAGACTCTCTCTCCATCCATTGAATATCTCAACTTCTTCTGAAGGTTTATTATTGTGGTAGTGCTGGTAGGTAGTTTAATTCATGTAAAAAGTTGTGAGAATCAAATATCATAATTATTAGGAGAAGTTTAGTTTGCAAACACAATGGCAAAGTTGTAGTTGGTGTCAGGGGAATACTGGAGTTTCCATTGGCTCTTGAATATTTATCATGTTTCTCACTCTTCTAGTCAGATTAATGTTTCTGTAACAAGTCAGGCAGAACAGGGATTCCGTGTGCCAATTTGCACTGGCCCGTGGACTTAGTTTTCACAACTGCCAACCCTTAATGATCCCTGCACATACCTAAGGATCTGCTCTATATTTCTTATAGTCATTCAGCTCCTTTATCAAAAATTATTTAAGCTGCAATGAAATAGGTATTATAAGAATTTAGTAGTGTAGTATTTATGTTTAAAACAATTCAAGAGGATTTTGGTTTAGTTGTTTACTGAGGATCCTCTTCCTTAATAGGACATAGAATTCAGTAGTACATCACAGCTAAGAGCTCAGGTGTTGAGGGCAGTCCCCTCAGTCTGAGTCCAGACTCTCCAACTTGCTAGCCAGCAGAACTTAGGAAAGCTCATGAGACTAGCAGAGTCTTAGGTTCCTCATCTCTAAAACTTGGGTAATCATATTTACCTCCAGGATGCTTTATAAGGCAGGAGCATGAGAAAATACACATGTAGTCCTTAGCTATTATCTAACCTCTCCCCAAATGAAAGCTATTATCATTGTTGCTTAATATTAGAAAGAGTGGCACCTCAGGGATGAAAATCTTAATAGACACGATCTGAAAAAAAAAATCCCTCTTCAAAAAGCAGCTGCCAGGAAACAGAACTGAAGTTGAGCCAATGCTAAATTAGAATATTTTTGGTCACATTATAACTACAACTTAACATCTTTCCCAAATCTGGCATCTTTCATCTTTTCTTTACATTCACTTCTCCTTTAGGAAAAGTGTACATTAGCCAGAAAATGAAGTCTTCTAATTTTGGTATTCCTAGCCAGCCCTCATAAATTGAAGATAAAGGCAAATTGTTTTAAAAATGACCAAATTTCTTATTTCTGGTCTGAACATCCCATCACAATTGAAAGGGCAGTGAAGTGAGAGTCCAGCCACCTGGATGGCTCCTGGGAAGTCTGTCACCTTGGTCAGTCAATAACCTGCTGGACCCCCATAGCTTTATATGTCAAAAGAGGAAGCTGGTCATACCAGTGGTTTTTCATCAATCAGGAGAACCTATTTTTCAACTAATGCCTTACCAAGAACACCAACTATACAACAGGTCTAGGTCATTGCAGTCCCCATGCCAATCTCTCCTCAACCCTCACATGATCCCAAAGAGGCTCCTCCAGGACAGTCTGAAAACCACCAGATTGGATGATTGTTAAGTTACTACTGACTGAAATATTAAATTCTAATGTTGCCATACCTAACAGTGGTTCTGAATTATTATATTTTGCACTTTGAGATATGCTATCTAGAAGCACAATAGAAAGCCTGCAGCTCAGTCAGTAAGTATGATTGCCAGACAAGGGAGGCAGAGTCCTGTCCTGACCACAGGACTGTAACTTGCCCTTTAGAGTGGCTTTATAACTGGGGCCTTTCTTCAGACTATGCTGTTTTCAAGCTGAATTCAGTAGCAAGGTAGCAAGAGACTAATTGGAGCACCTGAATGCCTGCTTTGCCCCTTCAGCAAAAACAATTTTGCTTATTGTAGATTATATTTGACTTCCACAAAAAAATGTTGTTTGACAAAGAATTCTGTACTCTTGAAATTTGAAAGTCATTGTATTAAACCATCACTTTTCACTCATACTTCACCTATGCATCCTGCGCTTTTATCTAACATATGTCAGTGCAGCTTTAAGGAAAGAAGCAAACAATTCAAACATTTTTACAAGGACTGTTATTTTGTACTGCATGGTTCATGGATAGTCAGTAGGGTGAGGATATTCCAGTACCGTCTTCTTGATAAAATGACTATATTTGTATAGCATTTTGGAAAAATTGCCATAAGCATTTTTTCCTCACTTGTTCCTCCCCAACAGACTATGGCAAAAATAAGAAAAATATCATTTTTATTTGAAACCTGGGATAAAAGAGATTAAATATTTTACTAGAAATAAAAAGTTGATCAGTGGAGGAAAAGAAATCTAGGATTCCTGATTCTTTCCATTGCATTTGATCCCTCTAGATAACTTTTCTTTACTTTTTTTAACCTGGCTATTGTGAAAATAAACCAAGAAACTGCATTAAAAATGGAGTCAGAAAGGGCTGGAGAGAGGGCTTTCATGTACTACCACTTGCTGTAAGAAATATACCTGTATTCCCCAACAAAAAGAAGTTTACTTTACAGAACTCATCAGTAGGAATGAAGAATTTCTCCTGGTCCAGCAACAGCCCAGCCAATGGGAAACCACATTCAGCCAATGAGAAGCCATAACAGACCCTCCAGCTTCCTCCCTTTAGTTATAAAAACAATCACTCCTCCTCCAGCTCAGCCCTGCCTGTGGCCCACCATAATTTTCTTGTCCCAAATTGCAATGCTCTGCTATTCCCAAATAAACTTATCTTGCTGGTAAAATAGCTAGTTCTCTTTTTTTTAAATATCAACATTACTCAAAGACAATGTGAACTTAAATAAGTATAAGATTAAAAGTCCATCACCCCTAAACTTCTTAGAGAATTCCTGTCTGTAATATTTAATGCCATAAAGATCTCAGGATCTTTCCTTTACACACTTAAACTTCTGATTAAGTACTCTATGGATCGGCAATACCAGGCCCTAGTGCTTTGAGGAGAAGCAGATCTCTCTAAGCGTGTTTCTGGGATCCCTCACTCTAATAATGGGTGTTCCCAGACTCCATCACTTGGAAGGGTATTAGCATCCCTCTCTCCTATGCTATATTCCCAAGTTTCTTCTCTCTGACAGCATAGTCCCAGCATCCCTCACTCTTTAGATAACTTTACTTTGACAAAAGAAATAGGTCCCAGTGGGACGCCTGGGTGGCTCAGCGGTTGGGCACCTGCCTTCAGCTGAGGGCATAATCCTGGGGTCCCGGGATGGGGTCCCGCATTGGGTTCCCTGCGGGGAGCCTGCTTCTCCTTCTGCCTGCGTCTCTGCCTCTTTCTCTCTGTGTCTCTCATGAATAAATAAATAAAATCTTTAAAAAAGAAATAGGTTCTGGATAAAATATTCATTACATTTTTCTCCCATATGAATTTAACTCTTACATTTCATAGTGCATGTACATATATGGAGCATATATGAAAAATATTCTCAGAGAACTTTAATTCACTTACGCATTCAAAGCTTTTAAATTACCATTTAACTCATCTCTTCAGAAACTTGGGTGGAATGCTTTTAAGCACAAAGAATTCAGGATCAGATTTCTTAGGCTTAATTGTGAATTTTGTTATTAGATTTAATTATTCATGATCCCTTCAGACTAGATATTCAGAAACAATTCAGGAAACATTGCTATGAGTAGAGACACAGGAAACACCCTCCTAAGTGAATGAAAAGTGCTAAAGGAAACAAGAAGTGACCCAGAATACACCGAGTCCTTCAGCAGGATTGTTTCATATGTAGGATGGGCCTTTGTTCCTGAGGAGCCACATTACTGTAAGCATCAAATACTGCATAATCTAAAGCCCGCCAGCTTTTTGAAGATGCCTTGAATATTTTGGGGAACCACACAACCTCACACACTTAGAAATCAAATGTGCCTTCAGGAGTCAAGTATCTAATTAGCAGATTCTTGGGCTCTGCCATATTAAGTGAAGAACTTTCCCTTGAGAGTGACTACTGTCTTTGGGCCCTGTAAATTGAAACAATCACTCTGCTTTTAAGATGTCAAATCAACTTAATTTGCAAAAACAGATGGATTCACACATACATTTTATGACTCTCTTCTTTTAGGGATACTCCAGAAGGAAACATTTTATATATTCTGTAACTTCTTTTTTAAGCTTCTTTACTTTCATCGAGGCTAGGAATTAGAATATTTAATAACTTTAAAATGAAAGGTGAAACAAAGTAGACAAGTTCCAAGTTCTGTAAACTTCCTCCTGTGGTGATTTGTCACAATATATAGCAGAATATGCATAATAATAGTATTATCTTGTAGTTACAATATTTTTCCTATCTGGGATTTTCTTTCTCAAAGCTATGCCTCTGGGAAACACAGCCAAAAACTCAGTTTCTGAGTAGCCAAGAAGATTATCACTCTATTTCATTTATTGACACATTCATTCTTTATTCATCAAAAAGAAATTATGTGGGGCAGCCCTGGTGGCTCAGTGGTTCAGCGCCACCTTCAGCCCAGGGCCTGATCCTGGAGACCCAGGATCGAGTCCCACATCGGACTCCCTGCATGGAGACTGCTTCTCCCTCTGCCTGTGTCTCTGCCTCTCTCTCTCTCTCTCTCTCTCTGTCTCTCATTAATAAATAAATAAAATCTTTTATAAAAAATAAAGTATGTGCTCTACTGTAGGCCAGGCTCTGTGCAAGCAGTGGGCATAAAATTATTAGCAAAAAGGGTCTCTATTGTCATGAAGTTTAAAGTCAAGCGCAAAATATTTTTATTTTACATACAACTCTAAAAGTCCAATATATCTAGATACCATGCAATTAACACAATAAAAGTATCATGTCAGAAGGGGAAAAGGCTGTCAGAAGGTATAATGAGAGCAGGGAGAGAGGAAGAGCTAACCAGGAAGGAAAGAGAAAATAAAATTCATTCATTCAACAAATTCTTACTGAGTGTTTACTATGTGCCACCATTGCTTTGGAACTCAGGACAATCACTGAGCAACAACAACAACAACAAAAATGCCATCCAGTTCTTGCAGGGCTTACTTTCTAGTGGCAAACATCAAAAAGACACATGAAGCTGAGGAGATTTAGTGTCAGATAAAGATGTGTAAATAATAATAATGGCAGCTAACCCTCCTCTAACACCACATACCACTGTTCCAAGCATTTTCCCTATAAAAATTCATTTAATCCACATAACAGCTTTCTGAATGTGAATTACTATTTATTTTCATTCTACAGAAGAGGAAACTGAGGCATTTCTCCAGAGGTGAACTTTTATGGAAACATACATACAACATACCAATGAGTGCTTGTTCTGTTTCAAGAGACAGTGGATATCCCACTCAAACCCAACCCTCTATTTCATACCCCTAGTTGCCCTTGAAGATTCTTCAAGGAAAGGGATCCTTAGGCTTTGCAGAAAATAAGTTGAAAAGCACTAACTTAGAAGAGTGAATTTTCTGTGAGGCTAAATAGGTATTATAGCACCTACTTATTCTAGTCTAAAGAACTAATGGGTATTTTAGGCATACCCTTTTATCTTTTCCTTCCACATTTCTATGAAATGAGATAAAAGATAGGTATCCCTATTTTACAAATGGGCTGAAAGAAGCACTAAGAAGTAAAGTGACTAGTACTGTTTTTACCAGCTACTGTGAGATGCACTGGATCATAGAACCAGAAAAGTTCTATTCTTCCCTCTGAACACCAACAGGACCTAAGTCATTCATTTAAATAAAAATAGATGATCCAGAGAAGGTCCTTTCACAAACATTTCATTAGCATTTCATTAATATTTTCCACTTAGGATTTTTATCCTTTACTAATACTCATTGAACATTTATTATACAAATATGTCACTGTATTAGAAGCTGAGACCACAGACGCCTGTTGTAATTATATCAATGTTAAAATATAGAGAAAAATATAAGTGCTCTTTATAATATATTTCATATCCAAAGTAGAGTGACTGTGTATTAGTAGAGGTAAATCGATGAGTTCATAGATAAATAAATGATGAGCAGAAGAAAGGATAGATAGATGGATGCATACAAGGATGGATGCATAGAAAGAATGATGGATGGTGGGTGGATGAATGGATGGAGAAGAATGGGTGGATGGATTGATTACAGGTTGATGAATAGATGCAGAGAGTGAAGGTGAATGAATATTTATACAGACAAACTGCCACCAAATGAACAATTAAGACATAAGTGCTACTAAGATATAAATCAACATAGTTTCACTAAGACCAATTAAATGATGTTACTATTTATGTGTTTAAGAATGTAAGAAACAAATTATGGATATTTAAGAAGAGTTTACATATATTTAATGATAAAGGAATACATTTAAATGTCTTTAGAATAACCATCAAAGAAAATCATTCTTAATAAATCCAAATTCAATAAATAATTATTTAAGAAACTGGGTTGAAGGTGAGTCTTTAAAAATAGGTATTTGGAAAAGTAGAAAGGAAGGCATCCCAGAAGAAAAAAGGAAGAAATGCCTGAAGAAGAAATAAAACATGTTCACAGCCAAGAAATAAATCTATATGTTTGACACAGAAGTTATATCTTGGGAACAGGTAAAAGATGCCGTTGGCAAAAGAAGCAGGTACCAGAATATGAGTGCCCTAAACACTTAAATAAAGGGTTTAGAATTTATCCTCTACATACTAAGGAGACACTGCAGGTTTATGGTTTTATTTGTTTAGACTTTGAGTTTGGGGGATTTGATTTCTTAAAGAGTAATATATGTCAACTGCTCTCTTGGGAAAATTATTCCATAGGATAAAAGTATGATTAACGAAGGAAGAGAAAGCAGTCTATATTTTGTGACAAAGACAATACCAGTACTCCTAGTCAAATATTCCCACCTTACAAAGGTATTCAGTGACCAAGCAACCTGAAATAGACCTACTCAAAAAGTACCCCATCAAATCAGTCCTATCACTTTGCTTTCTCTCTCTCTCTCTCTCTCTTTTGCTTTATCAACAGGCTATTTTTTAATTTAAATTCAATTAATTAAAATATAGTGTATTATTAGTTTCAGAACTAGAGTTCAGTGATTCATCAGTAACATAAGGGAAAACTAGTTCTTTTTTTTAGGACTATTTTGTAAAATTTTAATTAAATTCAATTAATAGATGTAGAGATAAGTGATTAATCATCTTATATAATATCCAGTGCTCATTATATCCTGTACCCTCCTTAATGTACATGCTCTAGGTACCCTATGCACCCCCCTCCCCTCTAGCAACCCTCAGTGTGTTTCCTATGATTAAGAGTCTCTTATGGTTTATCTCCCTCTCTGATTTCATCTTGTTTTATTCCCCCCCCCCCTTCCTTATGCTCCTCTGTTTTGTTTCTTAAATTGCACATGAGTGGGGATGCCTGGGTGGCTCAGCAGTTAAGCGTCTGACTTCAGCTCAGGTCGTGATCCTGGAGTCCCAGCATCAAGTCCCGCATCAGGCTCCCTACATGGAGCCTGCTTCTCTGTGTGTGTGTGTCTCTCATGAATAAATGAATAAAATCTCTTTAAAAAAATTCCACAAGTGAAATCATTTAATTGTCTTATTTTGCTTAGCATAATACCCTCTAGTTCCATCCACATCATTGCAAATGGCAAAATTTCATTTTTGATGGCTGGGTAATAGTCCATGCTTTACTTATCTTTATAGCACTTATGTCCACCTACTATAAATATGTATACGTATTTTTATTTGTTTTTTCCACTAAAGTATATGTTCTAAGAGAGAAAATAATTCAACTTGTTCACTGATTTACTTCTAGTGCATAGAATAGCACCTGGCACATAATAGATACTCAGTAAATATTTATTTAAGAAAGAACGAGTATTTAAGTTGAATTTAATCAATAAGGAGTAATTTACTGAAAATACCCAAATCTGTATATCCAGGTATAATGCATGTATTAGCTTATAAATTTTCAAACATTCTCTTAGAAAAAAAAAATAGAAAAAAAAAAACAAAAAAAAAAAACAAAAAAAAAACATTCTCTTAGAAATTACACGTAACTGTTTAACATGCTTTTGACATTTTAATATTTATAAATTGTCCCAAAGCACCTAAATAGAATTGTAACACAGCCAACAAGTTTCTGTAGCAACAACTTGAGTTGGTAGAAAATCCATTGTAAAAAAATAAATAAAAAATAAAAAATAAAAAAAATAAAAATAAAAATAAAAAAATAAAATAAAATCCATTGTAACTCTGTTACTTCATTAATGCTACATTGGATCCTCCTGGGAAATATAAATTAAAACTTATGTGTAGCAATTTAAAACTGAGTTTTCAAGAAATAATTAATAAAATGTGGACATATTTATGATACAATATTGTTTGTGATACCAAATGGGTAATGATCATGATACAAAATGAAATAACAGAGGGATCCCTGGGTGGCGCAGCGGTTTGGCGCCTGCCTTTGGCCCAGGGCGCGATCCTGGAGACCCGGGATCGAATCCCACATCAGGCTCCCGGTGCATGGAGCCTGCTGCTTGTCCCTCTGCCTATGTCTCTGCCCCTCTCTCTCTCTCTCTCTCTCTGTGTGTGTGTGTGACTATCATAAATAAATTAAAAAAAAAAAAAAAGGAAATTCTCCACCAATGTTAGCTATTCTTTCTAAAAAAAAAAAAAAAAAGACAAAATGAAATAACAGACACAAGAAATTTGTTTATGCACTCAGATCACTATGATCTGAAACAAATATTGTATGTGTGTATGTGGATGTATATGTAATAAAATGAAGAAAAAAAATGACCAAAAATATATCAAACTGTGATTGAACTCTGGGCACTATATTTTGGATATTTTGTTTCTTATTTAGAATTTTATGGTTTGTAAAATTTTCCAAAAAAAATATATTGTATTAATAATACTTTAAAGTGAATCAAAACTATTTTTTTAAATATTTTATTTATTTATTCATGAGAGACAGAGAGAGAGAGAGAGAGGGAGAGGCAGAGACATAGGCAGAGGGAGAAGCAGGCTCCATGCAGTGAGCCTGTTGTGGGACTCCATCCTGGGTCTCCAGGATCAGGCCCTGGGCTGAAGGCGGCGCTAAACCGCTGAGCCACCGGGCTGCCCCAAATCAAAACTATTTTAAGTGAAAAAAAAAACAAAACAAAACAAAGCAAGTTAAAAATATAGTCATATATTGACAAAGTATACAAAAGCAAACCTATTTATATAATTGAAATTCAACAATTAATAATTTTAAACATCTTTGCTATAAAAAGTATTAAGTAATAACAAAGGATTATATAAGCAAGAAATGACATTTAAATCCATAATGGTCAAATCTCAGACCTGGAAAGGAGAAGAAGAACAGAATCCGGATTATAAATTTGCATAAACCTAAAGGAAAAAGCCACACAATGGCTTCTCTCTTAGAACTAACAAGACTTGGATGAATTTTATATTAAATTGAAACCTGGCTCCAAGTCTACCTCATCTAGGCTTCCCACGTAGAGAATCAAATTTTTTGGCAGGGACAAAGGTAATAAATCAAAAGCCCATCCAAATCATGTGTTTAAACCTAGTCTGTTGGTTGTAGTATACTGTGAAAATATTCATCCTTGAGAACTTCCAGAGATAAGGAGAGTACTGCTTGTTCTCATCCCACATCTCTCCCTACTTCTGGAATCCAGATGGCAGTTCATTTGGCCCAGGATTCCACATGGGTTGTATAGCTGCCAACATCATTCCCAAGGAAAAAAAAAATTAGGGAAAAAAACAATAAATTGCAAAACCAACCATTTGACATTTGGAATCAAAGACTGCATGGGAAATTTGACTCCTTTGACACTAATAACTCTAGAAATTCTAGGCCAAGTGATAGGATATCAAAAGCAGCAATGCAATCTTGCTAAAATCCTATAAACTTTCAGATGTTTCTTTAGCAAAAACCCCTTTTCAAAGATCATTAGAACAAACAACACATAAATAAGCATTTCTTCTGAAGTTGAAAGGATATGCTTTTTAAGAATATTACATCACTTATCATTCATATTTGGGAATGATCCATCTATATTTACAATGTTGCTACTCTCTATCCCCTCTCAACTCAGCTTATCCAACCTTAACATTGAAGCAAGAGTAATCCACTAATTTATTACCAGATTTATTGTCCTTTAGCAGAAGGAATCTTTTTAATCATATTTCTCCAGCCACTTAAAGTACAATCAGCTCAGAACAAAACTCTAGTTTTGGACATGACTCTATCTTTGAGTCTGGAAATGACCCTCAAGTGCAAACATGTCAAAAATATAAATATTCTGGTGGCCTGACCACACATTTAATTTTTTTAAAGATTTTATTTATTTGAGAGAGAGAGACAGAGAGAGCACAAATGCGGGGAGGGGCAGAGGAAAAGGGAGAGGCAGACTCCCTGCTGAACAGGGAACCTGACATGGGGCTGGGGCTTATCCCAGGACTCTGAGATCATGACCCGAGCCAAAGACAGACGCTTTAACCAATTAAGCTACCAAGGTGCCCCATATTCAATTTTTATTGTAGAGAAGAATAATTTCAAATTTTAGCCAGATGTGATACTTAGGGTGGATCCTCTAAGGGTGGATTTAGATATCAGGTTTACTCACTGTTATTAGTTTTTTGACAAGTTTTCTGGGGTGCCACTGCATTGACCTGGATTAACAAACATCAAATCCCAAGCCATCAAAACTCACATTGCCCTATATGCATTATTTTTAACTTTCTAGGAGCAAATAAATATATATATATATATGGAGAGAGTGTGTGAGAGACAGTGTTACAGGGAACACATTCCACCATAAAAAGTAAACCCCCTGCAGCCCTTCAAAAATTTAAAGAGCAGGATGGTTTACCAAGGCACTGCCTCTGGTTTCCAATAACAAATCCAATTTAGCTCAGTCTCTGGTGGCAAGTAGTCATGTAATTGAGTATAATTTGTCACAATTGGCCATTCTGATTCAAGAACAATTTAGGATTGAGCTAGTATAAACATTTAAAAAGCCCTTGCCACGTTCCAGCTAATAATAGAAAAGACATAACATGGCAACCTGCTCTACCCAAAAAAGAATCTATTAAACTATAATATTTTTCTATATTTCTTTATTTATATTGAATATTCTCATTGCCAAAACACCACCATTTGCATAAGGTTTTGATCCCCGCCCACAGAGGTAATATTCACACTTAGTGAACTCTTCAGTGTCACATGTCTGAAACTCTGTACCTATGTAGCATCTTTAACCTAAGATTTTTTACTGTTTGAAAACTTCTGATGCCTGAGATAAAAGCAAAAAAAAAAAAAAAAGCGCCCAAATCATTTTATTTTGACACAGTGATTCCCTTCACACTGATGCCATTTGATTCACAAATCTCTTAACTCTGACATTTCCAAATGTACTAAGTGTAATATTTGGAAATGAAAAATGGAAGCATTTATGTATTTCTTGATCACAAAGAGTAGACCATGACATTTACTGTAAAGGCATTAAAAGTTAATGGAGTTGAGTAAAGGCAAACCTCTGGACAAGAATGGTAGCACCCACAACATTGAGTGTGTTAACAGAAATCATTGATTAAGAAAAAACAACAATAAGACTGTAGGCACAATTATCATGGTTGAGGACTGTGCTTAGCATGTTGATAGCTTAGCACAATCAACAACCTCTCAGAATATAGGACTTGGTAATATACATGTAATACTAATAGTAATGATAATGGTAGTAATAATAACAATGTGTTGGTATTCTTGAGTCCTGCCTATGTTCCAAGACCTATGTTAAATCACTAGTAATCATTCAATTTACAAACAAAACCCTAACCACATCTCCAGAAGGCTATTATTTTGGGGTTTGATTGAAAAGACTGAGGTTTAGAGAAAGCACTTTCAAGCATTCAAATCTAGATCTCTCCAATTCGAAAACTGAAGCTCCCAAATATTACATGATTCTATTAAAAATTATTAAGGAATAATCATTTAGGAAATCTTTTCATGTAAATTAAAAGAATTTTAAATTAGTTACATTTAAAATATTTAATAGCATTTTATCTAGCATTTAATAAAATATTTTAAATAATATTTATTGAGTATTGAATTAAAGTATTTAAACAGTTAAGCTTATAAAACATTTTTTGCATATATCCTTAACTAAAAAATATATATTATTTTCTCAAAATGTATAATAATACTTTTTTCATCTCTCTTGTTGACTTCATCTAATGTATGTATCATGTTTATTTAACCAAGCAAATCACTGTTTTTCAATCAGCAAAAAATTTGCTTTGCTAACTTAGAAGCTATTCATAAAAGTGAGTAGGATATGAGAGTTTAAATAAATAAATAATTTTGTATATTCCAACATTCTGAAGATACAGCCTAAGTGCAGGTAAATAAAAACATATACCATGGGGAAAAAGTGAATCAGGACTAATCTTAAGAAACCATGTCTAACCTTTTTCCTTGATATTTCCAGCTTCAAAATCCTTAATCTTTGTGCTTTTTTTTTTTTGTGGTGTATAGCTTGGACATCAAGTGCAAAGGAGGAAAACATTGGATGAATTTGACAATCGTCTTTTATTTATTAAGATTTTATTTATTTATTTGAGAAAGGGAGAGTGAGTTATGAGAGAGAGAGAGAGAGAGAGAGAGCACCAGCAAAAGGAGGAGCAGAGGGAGAGGGAGAAGAAACTCCCCTCTCAGCAGGGAGCCTCACGGGGCTGCAACCCAGGACCCAGGGATCATGACCCGCGCCAAAGGCAGACACTTAGCAGACTGAGTCACTAAGGAGCCCTGACAATTGTCTTTTATGAGGTTCTGATCCTCATTTCTGTTAGAATCCCAACTATTTTTCTCAGTGTAACAGAATGGAATGTTTCAGCATAGTTCTAAATAAATCTCAAAACATATCTATTTCATTCCTCTGATAAGAGACAGGAAAATTAAAATTAAAAATTCCATTAAGTTAGGAAAGTCCAATTGTTTTGCCCATAAGGCTCTTAATTATTTAAGGAAAATGCTATAAAATTATATATAGTTATACATTTAATACTAAGGAATTAATGTACAAAATAAATTACAAAATAAGTTGCAAAAGTATGCATATATAAGGCAGCATTCTTGTGGTAGGTTGTTTGTAATGATGCAGTTTTTAGAACTTCAATTTTAAAAGATGCTAGAAATGTGGTTCTTATGCGTGTTGGGTTGAAGGCACTAGAATTATAAGACAGTGGAATGGGTAAGGAGTAAGAGATGCTGCTTTGGGATCCCTGGGTGGCGCAGTGGTTTGGCGCCTGCCTTTGGCCCAGGGCGCGATCCTGGAGACCCGGGATCGAATCCCACATCAGGCTCCCGGTGCATGGAGCCTGCTTCTCCCTCCGCCTGTGTCTCTGCCTCTCTCTCTCTCTCTGTGACTATCATAAATAAATTAAAAAAAAAAAAAAAAAAAAGAGATGCTGCTTTGAGCTACACTGTATGAAATAGCTTTCTCCCACTTGTCCTCTGTATTAAACTTTCCATGTGCTATACAAATGTCTGGTAAATAATGAAAGCTCTCAAGTCACAGTACATGTGATTGATTTTTGTTTCAATATCTATTCCAAGGTAAACCCTATCCAAATGGTAAATTCTTGACAGTCCCAAACTGTAAATTATAACATTTAAACCATCTGTTACCAATGCATGGATTCAAAACATGAAATTGAAGGAAGACAGGCAAGCAAGTAGTTTTTAAGTTTGTAAGGAAGTAAGTTTGTAAGCCTTGACATAGAATTTTGTTCCCAGAAAATAAATTGCACAGAAATTGATCATTGGGTAGAAAATGTGTCATCAAATATCTACTTGCCTTTAAAAAACTAATAAAATTAATTTATTGCCAATGTTGAAAAATATTTTCATCTTTTTATTTTTTTCCTAATCCCATTCAAATGCTATCTAAGCCATAGGGGAATTCTTCTAATTTATAGTCCCTTTTCATTACTTCAACATAATGTCTAAAGTAGATTCAACTCCTTTAGGACTTGTTTACTTCTCACTTATTTATACCTGGTAGTGGAAAAAGAACACTGTTGAGAACATGAAGGCCTGAGTTTTAGTTCCAACTATTCTTCTAATGAGCTATATAACCTTGGGGAAGGCACTTTACTTCCTAGAAATATAGTTTTCATATTTGTAGGAAGAGAAGGTTGGACGAAATATCTTTTTGTTTCTTTTATATTTCTAACATTTTATGTTTTCAAGGACATCTAGCTACTTATTTATTATTCATTATATTTTTTTCATGCGATGCTAATTAGTTTTTTTGATTATGTGATCAATATACAAACCTGCACTATTTTGGGGCTGCTCAGTTTTAAATATGTATAAGTAGATATTTCCAGCCACTCCTTCGGTGCAGTTACTTTGCCTCACTTAAATGGAGAACAGAGTTTGTTCCATGTGGCAGAGAATGTTATGAGTTTTGCTGATTTAGATTAACTATAATTTAGATTCCCAAACTTACTGTTCAAATCAATTTCAATTTCATATAATTGAAACTCCAAACTATTGTGCCTTATGTAAGAAAGAAGTTCATTTCTATACCACATAAAAATAAATCCATAGTTTTATAGTCTAGATATAGCAATTCCAAGTAACACAAAAAATGTAGGCCCTTTTTATCTTTGGAATCTACCATATTCTAATTATGAAGATCAAAGGAAAACATTCACTCTTCTAATTAGTATTTCTACTTTATGAGAGATATTTTAATTTTAATTTTTTAAAGATTTTATTTATTTATCCATGAGAGACACAGAGAGAGAGGCAGAAGGAGAACCAGGCTGCTCGCAGGGAGGCTGATGCGGGACTCAATCCTCAGACCCCGGGATCATGCCCTGAGCCAAAGGCAGACACTTAACAGCTGAGCCACCCAGGCATCCCAGATATTTTCATTTAAAAATAATAATAATACTTTTCTGGGGTGCCCGGGTAGTTCAGTCAGTTGAGCATCCAACTTTTGATTTCAGCTCAGGTCATGATCTTGCTGTTGTGGCATCCAGCCCAGCTTGAGATTCTCTCTCTCCCTTTTCCTTTCCCCTCCTCCTCTCCCACTCATGCTCTCTCCCTCCCTCACTCTCAAATAAATAAATAAATAAATAAATAAATAAAAGCTGCCTGCAAACTTTTATTTATGACTAGAGACTTGTTTGGATTTAGAAAAACATTTTTGACAAGAAAATTTCATAGACAAAAAAAAAAAAAAAGAAAAGAAAATTTCATAGACAATGTTGCATATTTTATATATATAATATATATATATATTTTTACATCTTTTGTATTACATATATATTTACATCTTTTATACTATATCACATCAGGAGGTATATAATGTCAGGTTGTACATTATTAGTGATGCTAAGTGAGACCATTTAAATTGTGATTGCCTGTAGAAGTGATGACGATACTGATTCCATCTTTGGTCCTCTTCTTGTTCATGTGTGCTAGATGACCTCTCTTGGGGTTCTGGATCCCTTAGAGATTCATATTCATACCTTAGAAACACACACCAAGGCAGGGATGAGGTGAGGCTTGCTTTGCTTTCCCCCTTCCTGACACACAGATGTCACCACCAGATCTAATTAAATGTCAGCTGTCAATTAGGTATATGCAAACCCTTTGAAATGAATGTGAACCCTTGGATCTCATTACAGAGCCCTCCAGCATGTCCTCTCACTCTATAAAACCTGTAGACTAAGGTCCAGACCTTGCACAGAATGGCTGCACCACTGTCTGATCACCATCTACTTGATTCTTCCTATCAGCAAATTATTCTGAATAAAACTCTGTGTGTAAACTGTATGGAGTTGCCTGCTTTGTTTTTTGACCTCAAAGTACCTTCTAAGTTTGAAGGATACTTTATAGTCCCTCTTCCATCCAACAATTACTAGATCTCTCTACTGTAATGGCATATTGTTGCTTTGCAACTTATAAGTGTCCTCCTTAGTATTAGTTTGGCACCATGCTGAAATATCCTGCCTTTTCACCTAATGGTTACAACATCCATTTGATGATCTTTGGCTCAAGTTATTTCACTGAGAGTCATAACATGGCATTTGTCTAATTCTATCATTCCTTCTTTTTTTATTAACATTATTTTGAAAAGAATGGCACAACAAATATTCTAGGCTCTCAAAGAAAAACCACTGAATAGAGGTAAACAAACAAGGAAGATTTTATTCAGGATTATACCAATAGGGGAGATTGAACTCAACTCTGTAGATATAAAAAACAGGACAATTTTTAGTTACTGGGGTGAACCAGTAGACGGTACTAGAGGACATGGGGATGGACAAGGGTTGGTCAATGTGATCAGGCTGTCTGTGTATTCTTTTTTTTTTTTTTATGATAGTCACAGAGAGAGAGAGAGAGAGAGAGGCAGAGATACAGGCAGAGGGAGAAGCAGGCTCCATGCACCGGGAGCCTGACGTGGGATTCGATCCCGGGTCTCCAGGATCGCGCCCTGGGCCAAAGGCAGGCGCCAAACCGCTGCGCCACCCAGGGATCCCTGTGTATTCTAATTATAGCTTAGTTAGCTAATTAGTTAGACCCCTGCCTTCCCTTCCACAGATATTAGGGGATAGGATAGCTACCTGTCTTGATTATTACATTTTAAAGGAATTGTTTCCTGATCCTTCAGTGTAACATTCCTGGTTTGTAAAATTGACAATGGACTGGGATAAGATTTACATCTCAATGGGCCAGAGAAAGAACTTATAATTCAAAGTTTTCTAAAGTAAATGCTCTCAAGAAAAGGATGCAATGGTCCTATAGTCAGGAAGAAACCTATCTAAAGTATAGTCAAGCTGAGGGAACAACTCATCTTGCACTTTCCATGACATAAAGCACATGGCCTACACTTTCAAAGTGCTTTATTGGCCCAAAATGACTGCTGGAGTTCCAACCATCATTAGCGCTTACAGGTAGCAGGAGGGAGATAATTTAAAGACTGAAACAAAACATGCCAATTATCTAATTTTCAACTAAGGAGCCTTAGAACTACCCAATAAATTTTACTAATAAAATGGTAATTGGGGATGCCTGGGTGGTTCAGCAGTTGAGTGTCTGCCTTTGGCCCAGGGTGTGGTCCCAGAGTCCCAAGATCCAGTTCCACATCGGGCTTCCTGCATGGAGCCTGCTTCCCCCTCTACCTGTGTCTCTGTGTGTCTCTCATGAATAAATAAATAAACTCTTTTTTTAAAAAATGGTAATTGACCACATCTAGCTATAAGAAAGATTGAGAAATATGATTTCAGCTGAGCACATTCCTGCCTGGAAAAGTTAGGAATTTGTTCTATTTTTAAAACATGAAAATGGCTATTGAGCAGGTAACTACAAGTCTCAAACATACTGGTAAACATAGAAGTCACAGAAAATAGGAACACTGCTACCTCTGATCAAGAGTTCAATAAGTTGTTCTTTCTCAAATCTATTACACATATTTTCTGTTTTAGTAGGACTGTATCATAAGCCTAATGTTTCATGTCTGTTTTCAGCAAATCAATCCAAGATTATATGAGGGTAATAACCTTTTCAAATTCCTTAATTATATTTATCAATATTAATTTGCAACTATTAAAAACTTAACCAGTATATTCAAAGAACCATATACTTGGTGTAAATCTTGAAATCCACCTTTCTTCAAATATAAAGCACCTATTCAATCACCTAAAGTAAAATGAAATGTAGAAAATATTTAGGATGTTGTGATATCTAGAGTCTGATCCACCATTTTAATCTGGTTTCATAAATTTGTGCTTTAGGAATAGTCAAATAAACCTTAAAAGTCTGTAAGAAAGAACTTTTAATAAATGGCCTTCAGATTTTATTAGAACTGGATCAAATCAGAACTGAAAGCTCCAGATTAATCTTGTCTGCCTAATACTCCATGTGTGTACAGTTGCTCCAACAAACAGTATAAACTTCAATAAAAATCACAGCTCTTCCCATTCATTACAGTACAAACTGGAAAAAAAGTTTCAAATCTAAAAAATGCTCCTAGTCAGGCAAGGCCAGCTTGCAACTGAAATTAGTGTTCTGAGTTTTTACTTGGTAGAGTTGTTTCTGTTATAAAAATAGACCATGTATAATCTTTTATATTTTCTATGTAATCTTTAAACATCCCAATGAAAAGAGAAATTGGGGACTTCCTTGGGCTCATAATCATGACACATATACACTTGTTTTCAGGATTGTGTTTTTCTAACTACATGTTTAGTTCTTATTTGATAGCATATATTAAAATACTAGATGTAGTCCATACTATGTTTTATTTTATTCCTAAGATATTGAGCTGAGAATTTATAAATATAAATATATATAAACCTATCTAAATAAATATTCCAAATATGAATTGTTATTTTTTTTTATTTTCAGCTCAATTCACCTCTAGGTCTATATTTCAGGGAAAACGTTTCCCTCGCCTTATTATTAAGTTTTTCTTAATATATATGGTGCCCTTTACCAACATTTATAGTACATGATAATTATTTAAATCAGATATTAATTAAATTCCTATTAAATACCTAATATTGAGTTAGAACTGAAAATACACAACTATATGAAATATGCAATCTCTACGTAGTCCACTGAGGAACATAGATAGAGGTATGTACAATAGTTAAATATCATTTGATAGCCATATTTGATAGAACTGTTATTTAATGCAAACATCCTTACTTTATTGGGTATTGGCACATAAAACACAGAATAACCTAGAGTTCTCATCCTGTATGTAGTTGTCTTAAAATATTTAGTTTTTGAAATTGAACTAAAGAGTACAAGGAAGTCTTGCCATATAGCTAAGTACAAGCAAATATTTCAAAAATATTCCATTTAAAAAGCATATATGGGGACACCTGATTTCTCAGTGGTTGAGCATCTGCCTTTGGCTCAGCATCTGACTTTGGCTCAAGGCATGATCCCGGTCCAAGGATTGAGTCCTATATCAGGCTCCCTGTGAGTATCCTGCTTCTTCTCTCTGCCTCTTCTCTGTGTGTCTCATGAATAAGTAAATCTATTAAAAAATAAAATAAAATAAACTTCTTTAAAAAAATAATAAAAAATAAAAGCTTATATATGTTCAGTGATCTCCAAAGGAGTAAAGAAAACTTCTGTTTTGTGTTACATTTCATCAAAATAGAAATTTGTTCTTCAAATACATACTTGAAATTTAAAATGAAAAGTATCCATCCTTTTACAATGAACATACTAAAAAAAAGAGCTTTAATAATTCTTTTTTTTAAAAGATTCTCCCCCATACTGATGGAGAAGATCATCCCATCCCACTATCACACTGCTCTTATGGATGCAATTTTCTATAATAATGAACAATAATAACTACATAAGGCTAAGAAGACAACCAGGACTCCCTAGGTTGCAAATAAAACTTGGAACTTTCAAAAAGTTCTTTTTCTTTGAAAATTAAAGGATTCCTTTTAAGCACTAAGATCAATAATGAGACTACCTTTAAGAGCTTCCTGGATCAACTAGATCTAATAAGAGCTAGATCATAGTTCTTACAGAGTAGGCAAATTCTAATCATACCACAATGAATTCTATAAATTAAGCTATTATATTTGATTACTTTAAGCTGAAATTTGAACATAATTGGGTATGGAATCCTAGTTCTCACTTGGTTTTCCTGATTAACAAAAGGAACAGTTGACTACTATCACATGGTACCCAGATAGAATGTATCAATAACTACCAACAGGAGTACTCATGGGACCAGAGACGGGGAGCTTTCATACCTGGTTGGAGGAAGTGAGAGAATAGTATTGTCAAGAACAGCTCATGACCCAGCTCAGTAGGTGCCACTCAAGGCTCATTCTCCTTCCTACTCAGAGAGGTTGTTACTTCATACATAAATACAGCTTTCTCATCTTCATTCTGAAACTAATGATAACAATTTCTTTGGGAATTCTCAGGAAATAAATATCTGCCATTGTTAAGTGTCATCACTTTGGCAGGCAGTATGCTTTGATGCTTCATATACAATATTTCACTTACAGTGAATAACACCACATTTTAAAGATGAGGACACTGGACCTCAATGTGACAAACCAAGAATTCCAGTCCAAGTCTATCTAAGGCTAAAGCCTTTTCTCTGTCCATCCTGTGGCACTGGATGTATAAGAACACTTGAGACCATTGTCAACCACTTATAAGTAGACACGGCAAAGGGTATTTCCTTTTACCATAGTGTAATGGAATTGGTCATAATCATTGTTCTGGTTGTAGCTTGCCAGATTATAAACTTAATGTGACACAAACATACACAATCTCTCCCATATTGGGCTTAGAAATGGAAACCCGTGATGACACTCATTTATTATCAAGCTACAGAAGCATGTATGAAATCTTCAGATTTTAAGCACTGTTTTTTTTAAGATATTTTGTCCAAATACAGGCTATGTAATTCTCATCAAATGAATATACAAAGGAGTAATACATATCATCAACTGACAAGAATAAAGAATTTCCTGGAAGTATATTTTGCAATAATTCTACATTTTTTTTTTCCTTGTAACAATGCCTTTGAGAAACAGAAGTGGTGGAGCCTAAAAAATTCTGAAATGTGGTAATGGAGGAAAATATGTAATGCATTTCAAAGAAATATATGGGTTTGAATCTGTCAGAAAATTAATACAAGCTGTAATACTATGTGAGAACAATAAATACTTAGGTTTTATTTATACAAGTTGAGTTGAAGTCTATGCACGAATAACTTCATATTATACTGACTGTATAAACTTTACTTTTGAACTCCTTTGGTTCTTGTGACTTTGAAGTAATAAAAAACCAATGAAAATCATTTGCATTCACCTAGAACTTGAAGAACAAAGAATAGTTCATTAACCACTCATAACAAATAGAGCTCCAATGAAGAATGACCTCTTGAGTACACATGGCCTCACTAAACTAGTTCACAGCACTCTGTACAAGATAAATTACAGGTTACAAAAAAAACCCTCCAGGTTAAAGCAGAGCTAAGAACTCACTAAAGCTTACAAAAACATGAAATAGTTATGCTTTATAACCAAGCTCTATGATTGATAGGAATAGTATTAAATAAAAATACATTTATACAGTTTGTTAATATATAATGCTATATATGTGTGTGTGTGTATAGTATAGATAAAACTTTATGCTTTTTAAAGAACTTTCAAATATACTATCTCATTTGATTCCACAACTGTATGGCAGGCTTCATTATCATACCACCACCACTGCCGCACCACCTCCTACATAGTGAGGAAAATGAAACTCACAGACATTACTTCACTCAACCAGGTTTTCAGAGCTACAGCTAGTAGTAGTGAAGTCAGTATTCACCTGACACAAAGTAAATGCCATTTATTTGCTCCAAAAATATATCCCAAATTGGGCCAGTTATTGCCCTCAGTCTCATAAGGGCCCCAAATAAGAATATTCTGGCCAGGTATTATGGGTTGTCTTCTTAACCCTTACTTTCCAAAAGGGATACCAAAGGCTGCCTTTCAAAAACAACTACTGAGAAGGTAGGTCCTGGTGTGACCTCCAGCTTGTGATGGAAATGTTTCAGTACCGGTAAGCATCCAGGATATTACATTTGAGCTCCGAGATTGGATTTATTCCTCTTTCCAGATTATGTGAACTACTCACACTACATTGTTGGAAAAAAAAAAACCATTTCTGAGACAGAATAGATTAATTATAATAAACCAAAATAGAATAAAAGTATGATATAGTGATATATATGACTGAAATTAAGCCAAGTTTCTAAAGGCTTTTTACAAGTCCCACTATGGTTATTTCTGTAAATATGCCTAGACCAAAAAGAAAAAAAGAAGTCTTGCCTCTTATTGATTAGGCAGCAATCTGGCCAATAGTACTAAAGGGAAGACTTCAAAAAATATTTTTTTATTAAAGCAGTGAGCAGAGTGTGAAATATTCCAGCAGTGTGAGGTACAGGAAAGAGCCTGCAATTGACTCGCTCTGCAACTTTGGAAAACATGAAATCCACAGGACTAGATTTAGGCAATTAGCAAGGCCCTATCAGCTCCAGCAGGGCTCAAGTAGACAAGGAAGCAGGCTAAGGAGAGTGCTTGACAGAGACAGAAAGCAGGAGAGAGGAGGCAAGATGATATGTGAAAGATAGAGGGAGACAGAGAAGGAGGGAGGGAGAAGGGAAGGAGTCACTTTGTAGTTAACAGCAGATTTGAGCCTTTCAAAATGGGAAATAGAAATTTTCCTGGCTCCTGGGAAGAATTTACATCTTAGAGTCTGAGCACATGGAGAAGACCCCAATTCTTCAGCAGTTGGCTTCTGGGTATGTGTGCTCTTTTACTGTAGCACAAAGGAAGCAGCCTGGGCTGTGTAGATGGCAATGGGATGAATAAAAGAGGGGAAGGATGCAAGAGGCATTATGAAAGGAAACGGGAAGCAGCGTGTCAGATAAAGGTAACACAGGGAAAGAATGAGCCTATGAAGACCTGTGCATGTACTTCTGTGGCTTTGTGGAGCCTGTGTAGCACTTCACACCAACAAGAAGTCTAGAGAATGATCAAGGGTGTGAGTGTATCATGGAAATCCACACAGGGGCCCAAATCCTGAGAGCTGAAAGTTGGTAGGTGCTAGCCAGCTTTATTCAAATTACTGTAACAACAAGAGCAAAAATAAAAAACGCCAACACAAAAGCCAGCCTTTCTTTGGATGAGTAACCTTCCATTGTGTCAGGGGCCTAAACTTCCAACCAGATTTGAAATGCAAATCACACCGTGCTCCTAAGTGGACACCGTGGGGAAATGACTGCAACCACTATGACAAACCATCTGCAAAAGCAATTTGGAACCTGTAAAATTTGCTGTGAATATTACTGCCATCATTATTGTCTAGGTGCATAGGGGTAAAATAAAGTATCCCAACTCTGGCAAAGACGTCAGAAAAAGAAAACCAGCTTCCAACATCACAAAATAAATGTGGCCTTTGAGAAACAGAAATAAAAGATGAAATTTCATCATCTGTGCATTGTCAAAATGGTAGTGTTTCTCTTCTTTAGCCAAGACTTTGGACCACAGTGAACATTTGAGTCAGTTTCACACTTGAGTGGGACTCAAAGCAATGGCCTCCAGTGAAAATCATAGCCTCATTATCAGCATGAGGGTGTTCTGTTCTCCATCCATGAGCTCAGTACTGCAACCAAACCCCATCCCTGCTTCCTGAGCAGAGCTTTTTGTCAGTATAAAAGGGCAAAGAATGAATCAGATGACTTCACCAGAGAGAAATAAACATGGATTTAAAACAAACTAATATATTTGTCTACCTTTTTTTTTTTTTTAATTTCAAGGGGTAAGTGCTTTAGATTGCTCTCTTTTCAAATGCATCCAAGACCCTGTACATATATTCCAAATAGAGTTTCCAAATAGAGACAAATTAGTTCCTGGAACAATTTGTGAGCAAGTTGTTTACTGGAATTCATCCTGAGACTCATATTTCCAGTTTCATGCTCTCCTAAATGACTGCTGAAAATATTATACATATGCATGCGTGCTTGTGTGTGTTCATAAATGATGTACTGGGAAGAATAGTGAGATGCTAGAGAAAGCACAAACTGCCAAGATATTTTCAAAATCTGTATCATAGACACGAAAGGTTTATTGAAGATCTTGATTTCTTTTCCTCTGACTAAGGTTTTCTATGGGATACAGACAATAAAAATCATGAGCTGTGTGGAAGAATATACACAGTGGCATTTTGGTGGGAGGGGATAAGTAAATTGGGCATTTTAAATTTACAGAGCAACATAAACTGAGATAACACAGAACAGAGATGACATGCAGAAAGGATATCCTTCCTATTTATTAGCTGTGCCTGAGTTGGTGTCTTGGCTCTCATTATAGTGACGCAAATATTTACCAACCTCCAGAAGACAGAAAAGCAATATATATGAGAGCTTCTCTTACGATAAAAATAAAATAAAACACCTATAACATGTTTGGTAACTTGGATGTGCTATACTGTGCAAGGCATGTATACTCTTAATTAACAGTTTATTCTCAAAATTACTCTGTAAGATAGACATTAATATTTCCACTTTATTAATGATAAATTGACATACAAGAATAAATAACTTGTCAAAGATCTACAGTGAGAAAAATAAGATTCAAAACAGAATCTTTTCTAACTCAAAAACTATATTTACTCCACTATGCTCCATTGCCTAAAAATAAATATTTCAAGGGTTAACATCAGTTGAACCTCAGCAAACACAGAAATAAGCGTGGTTTACTGGTTTGATATTGCTAAGTGATATTGTTTTGATTAAAATCACTGTTTTTTTTTTTTAACTTTTGTAACTTTTAATACTTTTGTGCAAGTGAGCTTTCACTACGCCCACTCTAGAGTCTAGGAGAATTAAATTAATGTGTATAAGTTGAGTCACTGTGTTAAAATCTGTCATTATTATACCCTTCTGTGCCTAAATAATCCTCCTTAACAGTTGCCTAAGGATTTTGTGCATATTCCTGCTAAGAGACTCTCCCATCCAATAACACTGCAACACCAGGAAATCACAGGTTGGATAGAAGTGGAAAATTGGTTAGGTTAACCCCAGACCTAAGAAAGGATTACTTTACCTGAAGCTCACCTGCGAGAGGGACTGCTATATTTGCAAAATATAGATGACATTTATTAAAATGGGTAACTGCTTCTCTGAGTTACTGACTGAAATGCTAAATTTACGAAGATATCCCCCATTTACATGATCATGTCTGAATGCTTATCATGCTTACATATAAGAGATGTAATACTCATATCTCTTCAGCAGTTCCTGATTGCCCCTTTAAAAACTAGCAAGGAAAGGCAAGAGATCACACTTCTCTCATAGATCCTATTAGAAGGGGGGGTATGTTCAGGGAACTTTTGATTATGAAAGAAAAATATGTTCAATTTAGAAAATTTATAAAATTCAGTAAAGTATAAAGTAAGTCATCAGGGGACTTATTTTGGTCCATTTCTTTGCCATTTTTTCAAGGATTAACTTTTAGCTCATTTCTGTAAAGTCTTTATTCTTTGAACATATATTATTTCATTAGAATCATTCTGAATATATCTATCATGATTTTATTTTTCAGGTAATATTCCATTGTGTGTATTTTAGCCCTTTATTAAATATTAAATATATGTGGTATTCCATCATGCATGTTAACATAACTCACTTTGTTAGTTAGGGATAAGGTCATCAGAGACAAATAAACCACTCCTAGTATTTTTGCTTTTCAGCATCCCTAGTCCTTAAGAATGTTCCTGTTCCTTCCTGTTCCTGGGAAGCCCACCAAGTTGCTCAACAGAGCAGATGTTGAGGAACAAAGAAAATCATAAATGTTCTTGGGAAATTGCAGAGTTAAGCAAACTCCTTTCAAGTCATGCTTGAACGATTACAAAAGTTTTACTAAATTCCTGTGACCACTTTATAACTGTAAGAATAACTGGCCAAAAGTTTGCCAGCTGCAATATAAAGCAGCTCTGAAGTTGTGTTGGAGGAGACAGTGCTTTGAGAGACATCCCCTGTCTCCTTATTTGTAACAAGTAACAAAATTTCTTTGTTTTCAACACTTCGTTCCATTATGTTCAATTTAATGCACCCCAAGTGGCAATACCCTTGAGTTCAGTTAAAACTTTATTATTCCTTTGTTGTCGGACATTATTTCCAATTTTTCACTATTGCAAGTAAAATAACAAGCACTTTTTATATAAATCTTGTTATAGTCTCTGGGATATTCCTTAAGATAGCTTCTGGGAATCATAGAAATGAAATTAATGGGTCAAAGGTTATATAATTCAAATGACCTTGAATACATACTGATTAATTGCTTTCCTGAAAAGTCTTTACTAAACTATGTCTATAAATTATCATTTCATGTCACCTTCATCAAATTTGGAGCCTTTTAAAGTTTAGCTTTCACCACTGGGTATTATATTATATGCTGGCAAATTGAATTTAAATAAAATACTAAAAAATAAAGTTCAGTTTTCCCAAGAGGTAAAACATCTCTGGAACAAATCAATTTTCTACAGAGACTGTTCATTAGCTTCTTGAATGAAAAAGTCACAAATATTTATTCCATGACTCAATTGAAAGTCAGATTCTATCTGTTTCTGGGCAGTGTTTTCAGGCACAATGCTTTCCATAGTCTGGGTGTTCAATAAATATTTGTTAAACACAATAAATGAATAATGATCTAACTCTGTTGAACTTGAACATGGATGTGTTAGCTAATGTGTGTTTCACAAAAGCTTTAACCAATATGTAGCTCATCAGATTATCACAACTACCTAGTGGGGAGATACTATGATGCCAGTTTTACAGAGGAGAAAACTGCGGTTCATTAAAGTCCCAGGATTTGCTTCATCACAGTAAATGATGACACCATGCCCCCAGAGCACACTCTCTACGCCCACAGTAAAGGGTGACATATGCTAACGGAGTTCATGAATGCCATACATGCTCTGTGCTCCACACCAATAGCATGAAAATCTAATCGCCCAGTATATTGTGTTTTCTAGACAGGACTTCCAGACAATGTCACTTGCTTCACCAAATGTGATAGTTTCTTTCAAAGAAATAGAATTTATTTAATAAACTTAGATTTAGGTTTGTAAGCAATGCAAAGGAGCACTAAACCTAGGTATAGTCCTCAATTCTTCCTGGAAATAGCAACAGTTACTCTAATGTTAGTGAGATAATAAACAGAATAGTTATAATCTGCTGAGGACCTATGATGTGCCAAGTAATATATATTATGTCATTAAAGCCTGGCAACCACTGTATAATTGTTATTCTTACATGTAAAGAGAAATTATCAACTCCATATCATACATAAGCAGCTCTCATATGTTAGGGTACACCAATATTACCTAATGGCCTTGTTGGAAAATAGATTGTCAGGTTCTGCCCTGAGTGTCTCTGTTTAGGAAGTTGGTGTAGGGCCTGAGAATTTATGATTCAAATTTCCTGGTGATGCTGCAGGTCCAGGGACCCCACCTCAAAATGCTCTTTCTCCCAATAAATGGAAGAGCTAGGATCTGAACATAGGTTTACCTGACTTCAAAAATCAGGCTATTTGCATTTTTTCACATGGATTCCCTTGTAAAGACTTTGAATTAAAATGCTTTCAATCTTAATTTGGTCTTCAAGATTTGTATACAAACTAATAAAACGGGGACCCAGACATTTACATTGGAATTCTAAGAAATAAAACTGAGTTAATCAACTCTCATTGAGAATTAAATTAACCAGGGTCTCTTCATCTAACCTCTCCTATTTCACAGCACAGTATTTTAAAGCTAAAAGTGACCTTACATCGCATTCAGGTGAACTCCTTCATTTTATATATGACTGAGTTGAAGCCCAGAAAGTTTAAGTTCTTAAGATGCTTCAGTGATCCTTCTATCGCACCAGTCAAGTAGCTACACTTCAAAAAAGTTGAAGCTCTTCTTTCCTCCACCACACTACAGTGTCTATCACTTCCTTCTCTAACACTGTGATTACTTCTTATCAGAGTCTTCCTGTGATTGACACTACCACTTATGTATTAACTTACTAGTTTACAATTTTGTCTCCTTTTCTTGACTGGAGCCACCTGAAAAGCATGTATTACATTTCCATATCATCTGTAACCACTTAGAAAATGCCTGTTGTACCAAATGGAATTGAGTGGTATTTTATTTCTTTTTGTTCTTCTCACTATACTGCTGTATCCATTTCCCCCACTGTGCTTTGCTTATCCTAAAATGTAGTCATTAGTAAATACTTTTCCTTTTTTAGTATATTCCATTTTAAAAAGTCAGCATTATTTTTAGGACGAGTGTTCTCCATGATATTTAAGGTATCAAAATGTATTTTACATATATAAAATATGTATGAATCTATATAGAAAAAAAATCTTCTACACCTCTTCTCTTTAAAATATGTCCACCTCTCATTTTATTAGAGACCACGATTAAAAATCAGTTATTTTTTATGATAAAAATATAAATTATTTGGAGAAGTACAATGACAGTAGGTTATAGACCTAATCTGAAATTCTTATAATGATCTTTTACTGCTTTAGTCCAATTCAAAAGAAATAATTACTTTTAGATTACATAGACTACACAAAGGGGCTTCACCCTGCTACTGTGTTGAAGTCAGCAGAAAAGAAAACCCTGCAGATGCTTCTGTTTGAATTAATGCAAAAGCTAGCATTAAAGCACACAGTGGAAAAATAAAGGAGTGGCTGAATCACAGCCCACTGACATTCTTGACTTCTTTTGTAAAATATGAGGCCATATGATAGTCTAACCTCCTTTCTCAAACATGTCTAGACCAGAGCAGTTTACAACCCATGTGCTGAAAACTTTCCTAACATGCAATACTGTTCCTGAGATAAGGGGGGCATTTCAATAACATTAATAACAACAATGCAATAATAGTAATACCAACAACCTTTAGAGAGTGTTTCTCACATGCCAAGCACTTTAGGAGATGTTCTATGATCCCTCCTAAGCTCCCTCTAAGCAGTAGCCCTGGCACTTATCCCATTATGCTGAGGACAGGAGCCGACACACTGTGGCCCAGGCTGCACCTGCACACCAATAATCAGCAAATCATGTACCCCCACCTCACATGCCAACCACTTTGTAAACATTTTCTAAATCAAGCCTTGGAAAAAAACCTGAAGGGTAAACATAAGCTAATCCATAATACAGATGTAAAAAAGAGGCTCTGAAAGTTGAGGTAACCCATGTGGTCCAAAATTGAGAGTGTGAGTTTAGACTCTTTAATTCCAAACCGTTACTTGCATTACATTCTAAATTGTTATTTTCTCTATATTTCAGTGGAAAGGCAGATATATATTTTAAGAATGATATTTTTAAGAAATTAACTACTCTTTACTTGAGCCTCTGACAGAGATGTAGAGTTGCCCTATATTCCATCCATTAGAAAACTAAATTAGATCATTTCTGGGCATACGATGCCACCCCAAAATTTAAACAAATCAAATGAATGGAATTTTTCTTTAGGACAATCTTCATAGCCAAGTCGCCATTCTGAGAGAATGAAATAGCACCCTAAGAAGAGCTTCTCTGCCTTTTATTACCAATCAAAATGTCTCCCCTTCTCCTTGCAAACCCTAACTTTCCAAAGCAAAAGATGTCTGAATAAAATTCACAACAATGTTATCTCAGTTTTAAGTGTCGTTTTGACTTTTCTCAATTAAATATTGAAATGTCCCAGAGATATCAACTCTTTTGTGACCAAAACCTATCTCCTCATTGTTTCTTTCACTCTAAAAGTGTGCCAAAACCAAATCCTTCTTTATTTAGAAATACTAGACTTTCTTCTGAGTTCTTCAAGTACTAAATAAAATGAGAGAAAAAATATCTTCTAACCTCCTTTCAAAGGTAGCTAAAAACAGCTAAGTTGGTTGTTGATACCTCAGTAAGAAAAATGAATTCTCCAGTGGAAAAGCTCTGGTGTGCATGGTTGCCTTCAAAATCTCCAGTTACAATGAGGTGGAAACATTTTATAACATTGGTGTTAACTAAACAATGTCAAATGAGGATAGTAGCATGCACTTTAAATATTTCAAGCTGTAAGGAACCATGGAAAGAGATGACTTATCCCAAGGCCCTCTATTTTGTGACTCCCAAGAGAGAGGAGAATAAAATGGAAGAGACCTGTCTAACATTGGAGCCAGCAGGAATGGGCTCAAGTGCTAACTTCACCACTTAAAGCTGCTTGACTTTGAAACAACTAACCTGAGCCTTAGTTGGCTTATTTATAAATCAGGAATAATAATTCCTACATTACATAACCATTTTGAGGATTAGAGATATGTTACTTAAAATATGTAGTTGATAATAAATGCTCAAAAGACCAAGAAATACCAACTAAGAGAGTTTGTGGCTTAGACAGTCTTAGGCAACTATGGTTAGAGCACAGCAGAAACCAAAAACCAGGACTGCCACCCAGACAAGTGCTCTTAATACAACTTCACATATAATTATTAGAAGCAAGCTCTGTTTGTCCTCATTAGTAAGGTCTAGGATTATTTTTTTTCATTTCATACTTGTTCTTTGTAACTTTTCGTCAATGTTGTTGTTAACTGTTTGAGTTTTTTTCCTCATTATTTTTAGATTAGAAGAGAAAGAAAAGAGAAAAAAAATCAATTTCTCTTGAAGTAACTGTAAATACTTGACTGGAAAGATGAGAGTCCTCACTACCCCACAGACAGAGACAGTCAGTTCCAGGACTCAGTGAATGTCCCATATGCCTGGGGATCATGAGGACCCCACAGCAACATACTTGGACACAAATTCTGTGCAAAGTGCCTCTTCCTCTGGGTCAATATAGAAATGACAGTGTAGAGTCAACTTCTTGCTAACAAGTATGCCACAAACCATCTCATAACTGATGTTGGGATTAAGAATTCTCAGAGAATCCTCAGCCAAAAGCCTGAAGTATCATCACTTGGTGAAGGGGCCTAGTAGTCTACAGTACTACAGAAATCAACCCCAGGATACAAGAGCCAGACTCTGGGAAAATTACATCTGTGGACATCCATCCTATGTGACAATCAAGATTTGTTCAACCATTTCGAAACTGTTTTTGCTTTAGTTTTCATCATTTTTATTAAATATTGACTAGAATGCAATAGAATACTTAAAAGAAGCATATGAATTATGAAGAAAAGTGAAGTAAATACTTGTGTGCTACTTATTTTAAATAAGAAGATGGTACACTGGAGGGCCCCCTCGTGTCCTCTCCAACCCCATTCCAGGTACTCCCAGCTCAGAGCTAAGCATCATCTTCTGAGTGTACAATTCCCTTGCTCTTCTTTAAAGTTCAACCATATATGTCTTATTCCCCTAAGATAATATTGTTTAGTTTATATGGTTTTAAACATTACATAGAATCATATTATATTTTTCTATAACTTGGTTTTTTCCTTACATTATGTTCCTCCTGAGAGTCACCAATTTTGGTACTTAGGAGTTCTAATTCTTCGTTATTCATGATTCTCTTGTACACTAGTATGTGAATATACAACCATTCATTTACTCATTTTACTGATGTTGGATTTCTCATCTGCCTCCATTTTTTTGCCCTGAATATTCTTGGCCATATCTCCTGAGGCAGGTGCAAGAGTCACTCAAATCTCTCTCAAAGTTTCTCACTTGGAGTATGCCTTCAGAATCCACATCACTCCACATCCTCACCTTAAAATTACAAGCCTGTGCAAAATGGTATCTGCCTGTAGTTTAGCTTACATTTTCTTGATTACTAATGAACGTGAGCACAATTTCACATGTTCATTCACGTCTCCTCTTTTGTGAAAATGTTAATGCATGCTTTGACCCGTTTTTTCTTTTGGGTTATCTTTTTATCATGGGATCTGTTGAGTTGAATTATAATCCTTTATTGGTTTTGTGTGCTCCAAATATTTTCTTCTCTCTTTAGAATATGTTTCACCTTGTTGTAATGCATTTGTTGGTGAACAGAGGCTCTTAATTTTAATTTATTGAAATCCATCTTTCATTTCCTTTCTGATATATGCTTATTTTGGCCTCTTTAAATAATTTTTCACTACCCTGGGAGTTATAAATATACTGTCTTGCAAAGGTTTTATAGTTTTGCCTTTCACATAGAAGTCTTTAAACTTTTGTAAGGTTTCTGATCACTTCAACATCATTTTTAAGTCCTTTATTTCCCCTACTTAGCTGTTGGGCTAGCTTTGACCAAAATTAAGTTTATATATTGTTTCCATAATATGTATGCATCATTTTTGAGGGCATTGCAATCAAACACATTGGTTTTTTATCTGTCACTACACTAGTACCACATTCTCTAATTTATTATAAGTTTTCTTTTACCTGGTAACACAAGTATTTCCATGCTATACTTCTTCAGGAGTGTTTTGGCCCTTTGGAGACTTTTTCATTTCTATAGAAATGGATCAGCTTCTCAAATTCCACCAGAGCACCTGTGGGAATCTTTGTAGGAATTACATTAAATCTATAAATCAATTTACATTAGCACTAAGTTTAATCTATAGATCAATTGGCCTTTCAAAATTGAGTCTCTGTATCTCATCTATTTAGATTTGGGATAATTCCTAGTATATGTCTAGTAGCAGAGTTTTATGATTTTTTTCCATAAAGTACTTGCTCATATTGTGTTAGGTTTATCCCAAAGTACTTATATATATACAACTAAAGTAATTTTCTTTATACTTGAAGTCAATCTCTGTTGGTTACAAAAGCTTCAAAACTTTTTTGTCTCTACCTGTCTTAAGTTTGCTCTTGATAAATGCTTCCACTGTGTACCAAATTCCAGTTTAACAATTATAGTGTTTTCTCTCAGCTTATTGAAACTACTATGCACTTCTACTTTAATTGTGAAAAGTCAATGTCAATCTAATTGTTACTTATTAGATAAGGTAATTATTTTGGTTTTTTTCCTAGCTCCTCCTCCTAAACTTTTTCATTTTTGAGGTTCTATAATTTTACAATTTGTTCATTTCTCTTGCTTGGTATTTGAGAGCTGCCTGAATTTGTGGACTCGTCTTTTTCTTTTTTTTTTAAGATTTTATTTATTTATTCATGAGAGACACAGAGAGCGAGAGGCAGAGACATAGGCAGAGAGAGAAGCAGGCTCCATGCAGGGAGCGTGATGTGGGACTCGATCCCGGGACTCCAGGATCACGCCCTGGGCCAAAGGCAGACACTCTACTGGTGAGCCACCCAGGTGTCCCAAGGACTCATGTCTTTAACCCATTTCAGGAAACTCGTGGTTATTAGCTCTTAGGATTTTCCTCTGCCCTCCTTTTTCTCCCATATTATTAAATATATTTAGACATTTTCATTCTATGTTCCATCAGCTTAATTTCTCTTTTAAATTTTCCATCTATTTGTCTTTCATTGCCCATTTTAAGTTCTTTAGATATGTCTCTTATGAATTCTCTTTTCATCATCATTTAATCTTTTCTTAAAACTATCCACTGAATTTTAAATGTCAACTAATTTTTATTTCTAGGAATTCTATTCTGTTCCTTTTAAAATCTGCTTGGTCATTTTTAACATCTCTTATTTTTTATTTACTTCTATCACTTCATTTATTTCTTTTAGTATATTAAATATTCTATTTTATATATTTTGTGTCTGATAATACAAACACAAAAAACTTTTGAAAATTTCATTCTGATTTATGTAGTTTCCACTAATTTTCTCTGATATCACCATGTCAGGTCTTTTGCATATTTTGACTCACCACTTCTATTTCTCAAAACTTCTTCAGTGGGGAATTTTTTTAGGCTTTTGATGAAGGTGTATTCTTCCAGAGATGATGTACATTTGCTCCTTCCAAGCACTTCAGGCTACCAGTTCAGCATTAATCCAGTGTTAAACTGGTTAACCTAGTGATTTATTGTTTCTCAACCACTTAAGTAGTGTGAAGTCCAGCTACAAACATGTTTGGAGCTGTCTTTTAGCTATGAATTCTCAGGAAGATTCCTTTCCTTCCACTTGGTACCAAGGCTCAAATCCAAGAATTATCTTTTTGCTCTCTTGGAATGAATGGAAGCAGCATGTTTACTTTACCCTTACCCTGAAGGTATGTGCTTTTAGTAAGGTATATGCTTTTAGTGTCCCTGTTTTATGTAGAAGAGGTCTTTTGACTACTCTTAGTGGTCCCTGGTTTTTGTCTCATATTGCTGCTGTACCCTGCCAGACTGAAAACAAGGTCCAACTCATTGGGTTGGCAAGTATCCTCAAAGTAAAATCTGGTTTCAATGCTCCATTTACCTTCTAGTTTCAATGCTCCACTTACCTTTCTAATTTCCTTTCATTTAGCTTTGGACACTGATTATTCTTCACTTACTAACTTGCCAACTTAGCTCATTTTTAAAAACTATTTCCTATATTTTTCAAGGTTTTTTTTTGTTTTACTTTTTTTACGTGGAGTATTGATTCAGGATACCCAACTCACAATGCTGCTGTATATATTCACACATACTTTCACATAAATACAACAAACTTACTAAAAATGCTACATGTAAAAGCTAAGTAACCAACCATTAAATTTTCTAGGCAGGAAGTGGCAGGTGGAAGGCACAGTGATGAAGAAAAGAATGAGAAAAAAAAGAGTAAAACTAATGCATAATAGATTTGCACTTTATTCAAGAATAGTACTCTACATTCAGTCTATAAATGACACTGAGTAAGGGACAGGCAAGGCTAGGTAGGGAGAGATAGATAGAGAGCTATGTGATCAGGCTCACAGAAATCCCAAAAAAGACAGTGGTGTAAGGAAATCAAAGATAAGGGAACACTCCAGACCACCCTGCCCTAGGTGTCTGAGAGGGAGGTCTTATTTATGACAGTCTCCTGTGGTCAACAGAAAATAACCAGACCCTAAAAAGAAGTAAGACTTTACATTTATTATCACTAGTCCTTAAACAATGATGCTGCCAGTAGAGAAGTCAAAAATAAATAAGTCCCCTGGTTAGCTTTCTATAAAAGACCAACCATAAAAGCCCTCAGTGGCAACCCTGTTGGGACCCCTCCCACACCTGAGAGCTTTTTCTATATCCATGCTTAATAAACTTCAATAGTTTTACTCACTCTCCTTTGTCTTTGAGATTCATTCTTCAACTCCATTAGACAAGAACCTAGCTCTCCTACTTCAACACAAATGTAAAATATATTGATCACTGTTTCTTCGGTCAACTCTCACTCACTCCTGGGGACTTCCTCATTGACTGAAATCATGAGTTAACTGTCTGTATACACACACACACACACACACACACACACACATTTGCATTTTTTAAATCTAAAGAACATAAGAAATGTGATCTTTAAATTTTAATATTTATGTTATAGAGTTTACTGACTCAAAAAAATTACTGAATCTGTTATGTTTCCTCATATTCCCTCTCTTATTCATACCTCAGTTTAATATGAAAAAGTAGCTATGCTAGTTTAGTATACTGATAATAATCCTTCAATTTCTACCACAACCCATGATAAGATAGTGCCTGAGAGAAAAAAAGCCTCTTAAAAGGCTAAATAGGAATTCTTCACAAGTGATGAAAATTTTTAGTTAAAGAATCACACTGTTTAAGTTAATGTCTGTTGTTTTCAGTGAAGCACAACTGTCAGGTGGCAGTAACATAATTCTTTTTTTTTAATATTTTATTTTTTTATTTATTCACGAGAGACACAGAGAGGGGTGGGGGGGGGGGGAGAGGCAGAAACAGAAACAGGCTCCATGCAGGAAGCCTGACAGGAGACTCAATCCCTGGTCTCTAGGATCACCCACTGGGCTGAAGTGAAGGCGGCACTAAACCATTGAGCGACCCTGGCTGCCCTAATTCTTTAAAACATCGGGCAGCCACGGTGGCCCAGCAGTTTGGCGCCACCTTCAGCCTGGAGTGTGATCCTGGAGACCCGTGATAGAGTCCCAGGTCAGGCTCCCTGCACGGAGCCTGCTTCTCTTTCTCTCCCTCTGCCTGTGTCTCTGCCTCTCTCTCTCTCTCTCTCTGTCATGAATAAATAAATAAAATATTTAAAAAGAAATAAAACATTACTGATGACTTTAGATTTTCCTGGTAGGAAAGGAAAAATATAAACCAATTTCAGCCTGATTAATTAAAAACTAATTTAGAATTTGTTTGTTTTTTTTTCTTTTTTTTTTTAATTTAGAATTTGTAATACACAAAACAAAATACACTTCTTAGAACTCTTAGAAACCAGGGTGCCTGGGTAGCTCAGGTGGTCAAGCATCTGCCTTTAGCTCAGGTCATGATCTTGACGTCTTGGGATTGAGCCCCAAGTCAGGCACCCTGCTCAGCCAGGATCCTGCTTCTCCCTCTGCCTCTTCCCTGCTTGTGCTCTCTCTCTCAACTCTCTCACTCTCTCAACTAAATAAATAAATCTTTAAAAAAATCTTAGAAACCAAACAGCTAGAACAAACAGTTACTTTCCTATGCTTTTTCTTGAAGGAAAAGAGACAAAGGAATAGAAATCATATTGAAGGAATTTAACTTGTAGGAAACCTGAAACCCAATTTTTTGTGCAATCTATAACATAATACTTCACAATATAGATTCATTTTCAAAAAGAGAATTTTTTATAGTTACTTTCCTTTTTTTAAGATTTTATTTATTTATTAATGAAAGAGAGAGAGAGAGACAGAGACACAGGCAGAGAGAGAGAGAAGCAGGCTCCATGCAGGGAGCCTGATGTGGGCCTCAATCCCAGGACTCCAGGATCATGCCCCGGGCCCAAGGCAGGTGCTAAACTCCTGAGCCACCCAAGGATCCCGAGCATTTTGAAGCCCTAGAAGTTCCACCACTTCTAAGATTGTGTTATATCCAGCTTCCAAAGTAAGGCTTAGTAGAAGGACTACAGGCTGTGTAGGCAAACCGTGGAGCTAATAGTAGTAACCGAGGCTTAGCATGCTCAAATAATAAGATAAATCGCAGAGCTGAGGGTTCAACACAGATTTCCTTGAAAAAAAAGTTAGCAATTTTTAGCTGCTTTACAAATACCTCTAATGTATATACAGGAAAACAGTAAATCTGAATTTTTGCTAATTTACCCTGAACTATTATCCAGTAATAAAAAAATACAATCAGATTCAGAAAAGTTTTAATAAGAATACAAAGGAACTGAAACGCTCTTCCCCTTTTATGATAAAAGTTCAAAAGCTAGATTTTCATGATTTTACATTTAAAACTCAGCTGAAGAATCCCCTTCTCTCCTAACTATAGATTTACTTCATTGCTAATGCCTTCCTTTTATTCAATTGCTCTGAATACAATTGAGAAAGAAGAGAACAATGTCTTAAGAAGTCTGATGATTCCTACCTCATTCTGAATTTAGTAAAGTTAACTATTTTCTTGTCTTTTGGTGAAGTATATCTGCATCATATTTGGAAGATCTTACAAAAGAAAACACAGAAGCATGATTTAAGAAAAACAACTGATTTACTTACTGGAAGTGCCTAGAGATTCTCATTCAGATTTCTGACTTCATTTTTGATGATGGATGAGACTTGACAACCCCATCTAGGTGTTTTCTTGCACTGCTGATCAAAATGAGAAAACAGAGAAGCAGGAAAACAGTTTATTAAAGCAGTAAAATCCTATTTAAAATATTTATTTCAAAGAGACTTATCACATTAGCATCTAAGTGTCCATACTGATGTCAGAATTAAAAAGGTGAGCATTTCTCTCTTTGGAAGGCATATCAGGTTTAAAAGATCATTTTAAAGGAGCAGGAAATGCCTATAAATTAGAAGACACTGCTCAAGTCTTTTATAAGTGGATAAGCAGATAGTATGAATAACTATTCAAAGTTTAGATCTATATACTATGTTTAGTCATTTCATTCAGGTAAGAAAAACCTAAAGCATCTATTAAGTTTCTGGTGGTAATGATAAAAATGGTCACATACATAATTTCATTTAATTCTTACTATAATCTTATACAATGGGAATTGTAATAAGCATCTTAACAGATTTAAACACATAAGGCATAAAGTTAAGTAGATTCCTCAAGATCATAGCTAACCAGTGGAAGAATGCAAGTTCTTCTAACTTGAAGTCCACGTTCTCTCACTAGGTGAAACATGATGTTCAAGGTCTTAATGAGTTATTTTTGATTTCTTTTGTTCGTGTTGTCCAACCTTGGCCTACATAATAAGAAGCAGTATCACACAGAGGGAAAAAGTTGGGTTGTTCCAGACAGAGCTACATTTTGTAAGCTGACTTCAACAATTCTGTACCACAATTATTTAACCTCTCTCAACCATCATTTTCTCGTCTCTTTTGAAAAAGATAGTAACACTTATTTTATAAGGCTATTGTGAGGATTAGACTTACATCATTATGGTTAAATTAGCAGACACAATAGAAAAAGAAAAGACATTCTCTGTGATTTGGAGTTTCTATGAAGTCTTCGGAAAAATCAATAGTGAAATTTTTGTTTTTCCTACCCCCCACTAAAAATGTGTGTTCTGAACAAAAGATTCACAGCCATGTTTCAGTTTTGAAAAGGAAAGAAAACTTTATTACTTTTATAGAAACAGGAGAGGAAAGGAATCTCTACATAGATGAAGGTAATAGTAGACAGCAAATGAGAATAAGGCAAAGTTACAACAATATCCAGCGTCATCAGCTGGTGAAGCCCCATGGAAGCAGCCAGGTTGGAGTCTCAATTGAGAGACATGGGAGGAGTATCTTCCCCTAGGTGAGATATCCCACGGACTATCCCCATAAGGGGATATTTATAGGGAAAATAACAGGGTTTGAAATTAAACCTTTGTTTATGCAGGTTGGAATGAGCTACATTTCCATGTTGTCATGTTTCTATATTTTCAAGTACATGAGCTATGTGTGTCGGCCTTCCTTCCCAGGTTCCATTCTGGGTGGGGCAGCCTAGCCTGGAGCAGGAGGGGATGTGAGGCAAGATTTGTAGCTCTTGCCATCCAGAACAGAGGGCCAGTTCTGACCTGGAGGCCAGATAATATATTTCAAAAAAACAGGCTTCCAAATTTATTCACACAGCACAAGTCTCACAAACAACATTCCTTAGCCTGTATGTATGCAGGTTCAGGTGGTCGGTTATGCGGGACAAATTACAAAAAAGACATTTATCTATACAGAACAATATATCATCCCATTTTATTGAAATCACATTGTATTACATTAATATTGGCTTTTATAAAGATTTGAGGTGAATGAAAATAGAAGTAAGGAAGGGAAGATCTCATAACAAGTCAATAGTGGTGTTAAGGAAAATCAGAGCCAGAGAGAAGTTAAAATGGTGAAAGCATATTTTATTCAGGAACTATTACAATAGAGCTGCAATAAAGGAGAAGAGACCTCAGTATATAATCTGATTCAATTCCAACACGGCATGGACAAGTAGAAATTTATAGACAAGGGCAGGGTGGGGATCAGGGAATGGAAAATTAATAGCTGTAAGCATCACCAGTCATGAATTTTGGTTAAACTTACAGGATTCTTGCTAAAGGCAAGCCACTAGGTGATCAGATAAGGGTTAGAGATGAAGAATCTGGTCAATATCAAGGGTGATAAGATATGAAGGGTAGAGATTGTTGCTAAATTGAGTAAGCAAGACTTTTAGTAATACTGGGTGATGCCAAGATGAAAATGTACAAAAGTCAAGGTATACTTGAAAAGAGGATATAGAGGAGCCTGACCAAAGTGTTGTTAAGGGGCATGCCTTGTCAGTGGGTTAGAATTTCCTTTGTGGGCAGTTTTTAAATTATAAATCTGATTATTTTAATATATATAGGACTATTCAACTATTCTATTTCTTATCATCAGTTTAGGTAAGCTGTATTTTTCTAAGTTAATCAATTTCACCAAAATGTTCAAATACATGACATCAAGTTGTTCACAGTACCCATCTTATCATTTTAATGTCTGCAGGATCTGTTTATATTCCTGATATTGGTTATTTGTGCATTCCCTATTTTTTCCAGTCTCATCAATAGTTTATTTATTATAATTGGTGTTCTCTACTGTCTATATGTTTTATATTTCCACAATTCCTGCTCCCAAATCTTTTTTTTTAATTTTTTTTATTTATTTATGATATTCACACAGAGAGAGAGAGAGAGAGAGGCGGAGACATAGGCAGAGGGAGAAGCAGGCTCCATGCACCTGGAGCCCGATGTAGGATTCGATCCTGGGTCTCCAGGATCGCGCCCTGGGCCAAAGGCAGGTGACAAACCGCTGTGCCACCCAGGGATCCCTCTGCTCCCAAATCTGATTCCGTTCTTTCTATTCTCTTTGGGCTTAATTTGATATTCTTTTCTAATTTTTTGGCATGGAGGTTGTGCTTATTGATTTTTTTTCTTCTCTCATTTCTCACATATGCATGCAAGGCTATAAACTCTCTAAATACAACTTTAATGGTATCCCTCAATTTCTGATATATAGTATTTTCACTATTATTCAGTTCAAACTCTTTTCTAATTCCCATCATATTTTTTTAATTTGATCCATGGGGGAAAAAATAATAATTTGATCCATGGGTTACTTGTACATATTTCAAAACATAATGATATGCTAGGTGTCTTTTTTCTGTTGACTTCTAATTACGTTATGGTAAAACATTATGCTCTCTATGCCTTCTATCCTTTCAAAACTATTGAGAGTTGCTTTACTGTCCAATTATGATCAATTTTTGTAAATGTTCCACATGAACTTCAGAAGAATATATTCTGAAGCTTGAGAAAAGCAGTTATTTTTAAAAGCAGTAATATTAATTAGGTCAAAGCTGCTAATAGTATTGTTCAACTTTTGTCTATCCAATCACTGTGTCCCTCGTCTGTGATACTGCTGAAAACTCTACTCTCAGCTACACAACCAGAGTTGATCAATGTTCCCCCATCAAGGAGGAAGTGTTTGAGGGGAGCAACTTTAAACAGTAGGCTCACTACCCAGTACACCTGTTCTCCATACAAGCCTCATAATTCTTTAATCTCATATTAGTACACTGATACCTTCCAGGAGATTTTGTGTCTGCCCAGGTTTTTCAGCTAAACTTAGTGGGGTATTTCTTTTCTTTTTTTTTTTTTTTAAAGATTTTTTTTAAATTTTTATTTATTTACGATAGTCACAGAGAGATAGAGAGAGAGGCAGAGGCACAGGCAGAGGGAGAAGCAGGCTCCATGCACCGGGAGCCCGACGTGGGATTCGATCCCGGGTCTCCAGGATCGCGCCCTGGGCCAAAGGCAGGCGCCAAACCGCTGCGCCACCCAGGGATCCCTAGTGGGGTATTTCATTTGAAATACTAGTCTGCCCTAACCAAGAGCACTACCTATTTATCCTCTCTCCTCCCCCGGAATGTGGTATCTACAAGAATAATGACTGTGTCACTATTGCATCTCCAGTGCCGAGAAGAATGCATAGAGTAGGTACAAAATAAATATTTGTTGAATGAATGATTAAATACATTCACCCATTTCAACATTATAAATGATTCTTTTTGAATCAGCAACTTTTCAAACACTCATTTCCCGAAGAAAGCCTTTCAGAGGCTCAACGTTTTGGCTGGCTATTGCATATCTTTCAGCTCTACATCTAGAATAATTGGGTAGTTATCCTTTCTAATCATTTCTATAAAAGCCCCAGGAGTGCTAAATTCATGACCATTATAAAATGCTTTATCATCTCCAAAATTAAGGTTAGAAAGTGCCAAATTATATGCTTAATTAAAACAGCTTTAATTCCATGTGGGTTTAAGATTAATGTTACTGCACAAAAAGTAGAAGCATCAGGGACTTTCCACGTGAGAATAATATTAACTATTATGTTTGAAGTTGACAAGTCTTTCATCTGATAAATTCTCGGAGTGTGAAGACATTTGAAATATCTATTTACTTCCAGTTATTTCCCCAAGGAGTTTAAAAAGATTTTTCCAAACAATATAATTTTTACCTCCATTTAAAAGACAATTCAGATACTACTATACCAATTTATATATGAGAGGACAAACAGAGATGGCATAATCCAAGGTCATAGAAGTTAGTCAATAATTTTCAGATTCATAGCCCTATCTTTTGACTGAGCTCTGAGCCACTATATAAATGGTAGAGTTTAAAACTATTTAACAGGGGAGCATCTGAAAGCACTAATAAAAATTAAGATTATATCTTTGAAAAACAAGTGAAATAAAGATTAGTAGGTAAGTAGGTATTAACCTTCTGGGAAATCTCCTAGAATGGATCAACTAAAGAATTTTACACACTTGCTCAAACCATGTTTTTCTACTGATTTCTTTCTATCCTTTTCGGGGAGTTAAAATGACATGCCAAAAGGTGAGGGGCAACCACTGTGCTCTCCATGGATAGCTTCACTGCTACCTGACTTAGGTATGGAAGCCCTGGAAGCCCTTCATCTCTGCTAGTGATTAGTGGGTTCAGAAATACCTAAAATCAAATGTCTATAGTTGCATATTCAAAGATGACAAGGCCTTTCACACTTCCAGTGAATTACAAACTTCTCTAGCTTTGATTAGATTAAAAAAGATAACTGTCTAGCAATTCTAGATGAAGAGCTAAAAGGGTGACATATCCAGCCAAAAAAAAAAAAATGTAGCCTTCAAGAGATTTGGATCACCAGAATTAGATGTCATGCAGTCTGCTCAGTTCAAATGCTAACCTAAAAAGGCTGATATTCTTTATTTACTGAAAACCTCCTGGGCCTAACCTAAATCTAAAACAGCACCATTAAAAGTATATTGGTGCTGTAGTACCAACCAGAGAGGACCAATGGTCTTTGTTTATTGGTATTACCAATATGAACACAAAAATTTTATGTATTTAATATTTTTCAATCCATTGCAGTCACTAATACGTTTTCAACTTAAAATGCTATCACATATTCCACGATTATATCTGTCTATATTTTATTGTTTAAATAAACATTTTTATTGAAATATAACATCATATATATAAGTGCACCAAAGCATACAATTTGATTACAAAGATACATACAACCATACAAACACACCCGGATGGAGAAATAAAACATTATCAACAACCCCAAAAGTTCTCCTAGAATAACTATCCCCTTTATATCTTGAATCCTATAATATGTTAGTTTTGCCTGTTTTTGAGCTTTATATGGGTGGATTCATGAACTCTCTTCTCTTTTGTATCTACTCCATTTATTCAGCATTATGCTTGTGAGATCCCTCCATGTTGTTAAATGCAGCAGTGGTCTGTTCATTTTTATTGCTATACAATATTCAATTGCTGAAATATAAAACCATTTATTTATGCATTCTAATGAGTGAATATTTTGATTGTTTCTAGATTTTAGATTTTGTGAATTGTCAGCTCCTACAAGGAGTCTTTTAGGTGTCTTTGGTGCACAAATGTATGCAATTATATTAAGTATGTAACTAGACATGGCATTGCTGAGTCAAAGAATGTGTACATGTTATATTTTAGTAGATACTGTCAAACAGATTTGTAATTCACACTCCCATCAGCAAGGTTAGAGTCCTGGTTACTTCACATATTTGCCAACTGGTGACACTTGAAACATTGACAGTATTTTCCATCTTCTTACTTTTAGCCATTCTTAGGTGTTTAGTGAGAATTTATTGGTGTTTTAATTTGCATTTACCTGCTAACTAACAAGGTTGGGGGCATTTTCTTATATTTAATGGAAACATCTGATATCATTACAGTGATACATTACAGTGATACATTCCAAATATTAGGAATATTTCCCTCCTCCACTGTCCCACAGACATACCTAGGGAAAATGCAATGACTTTCCAGTGCACTTTGTCCTGATTTACTCCAGTCAATCTGGCTATGCAGCCATAGCTATGGGTTGAAAGGAGAAGGCACACTATACGGGTGACTCTCATTCATGTATCTTGTTTGTGCCTTCAAGATCTCCTTAGACCTAAGTCCATATTTCCACTTCATCTGATAAGGTAGTACTACTGGGCATGCTCCAACTTGATAGCTTGATATATTGATTAATAGGTAGCTTTTGTTGCATGATCTACCAATAAACTATGGAGAGGCCTGATCTCTCCCAGGGGCTGGTAGCAAAGCAGGAACTCTTTCTCTGAAGAAAATTAGCTGTTTGCTGAAAAGGGTCTAGTTTTTCTCTAAAGTTCTAGGGACTACTGTTATTATTCTCCAATTAGAGTTAAGCATATCTACTACATAAAATTCTTATTTTCCCTAATACTTCCACACATCATTGAGTCTTATGGCCAACTAAACACCCAAAGATCCACAGAAATGATCCAGCAAAAGCACTACTGCCATTGGTCTGGAAAATAAACTCCACACCTTGCAGCCACTATTGGATTTGCTTAGTGTTATTGCCTCCATCAGATTCTGCACAGGCCCTGCTTCTTCACATCACTAGCTTTTGACCTAAGTACTAAGGCAGGTACATGGATTAGCAGATCCTAGATCACATGCCTACACCCCAGCTGCAAGGGAGACTGAGAAAGCAAATACATAGCTTTTTTGTTTGTTTGTTTTTTCAGTCAATTTTGATGCAGTACGGAGATTTAAATTCTAGGTATTGAAAATGAATACAAAAAGTTCACTTCATTAGGCATTAAATAGGTGTTTGTTGATCTGAATTCAACTGACTTCTTTCGCATAATGATAAAATGAGAGAAAATGTGAGCCAAGGTTTAACAGGTGGTCCCACAGCATGGGGACACTTGGGAAATTTGACCTTGGATTTACTTCTTGGACCACTGCTCTCCAGAAAATAGTGAGTTATGATAAATGCATGAACATTTAACTGTGTACCATTCTCTAAAAAAGAGATGTACCTTGTTAAGAAAATAAATAATGATCTCTTTCAACACATGGTTGAACTTTCTCTTCCGAAAATCTTGGGAGTCTGTATCAGTTAGGACTATTTAAGTTGTAAGAGATCAAAAATCAAGTGAGCTTACTAAAGTTAATTTATAAGCAGAAGTAGTTCTTAGTTCAGGCAGAGATTGATCATCCAGCTCAAAAAAATTTTTGCCCAGGATTCAACTTATCATGATTTCTCTGTACTGCCTTCCATAGTTTCATTTTCATGGACTGGCACTACACAGTGCTCAAGGGCCCTTCCTACCAACACACACACACACACTCACACACACACACACACACACACACACACACAAACACATGCACTCACTCACTCACTAGACCAGACTCTACCTGCTATGGTAGCCAAATAGATGCCATGGTTACAAGCCTGAGAGTCTTGCATGCACATTCCAGGAACACTGTAGAAGGAAGTGGAGGCTTCTCTTTTCCACAAAACTTAGCAAGTATCTCCTCACATTCTAAAGTCTTTGATTGGTTTATGTGTTCATCTCTGAATCAGGTATTAGGACTGGGAAAATGGGCTGGCCAGTTTAATTTAAGATTATGAAAATGATGCTAGGAATGGGCAAATCTGCCCCAAGAAAGATATGACTGAAAACAAAAAATAGTGGTTCCACCAGAGGAAACATGTTGGAAAGGCAGGGTACTATTGGTAGAGAAGCAAGGAAATAGGTATGAAAAGATACAAAACAAAGACCCATTAGAGATTGTTTTGGATTTTCTGTATAACTGCAGTCATCTCCTTTTTTAGCGTTTAAGGAGTATGCAGTACATTAAAGACTATTACTACTATGCTGTTTTTAATTTTTTTTTTTATTATAGTCACAGAGAGAGAGAGAGAGAGAGAGAGAGAGGTAGAGACACAGGCAGAGGGAGAAGCAGGCTCCATGCACCGGGAGCCCGATGTGGGACTCAATCCCGGGTCTCCAGGATCGCGCCCTGGGCCAAAGGCAGGCGCTAAACCGCTGCGCCACCCAGGGATCCCTACTATGCTGTTTTTAAAGGATTAAATGATTTTTCAGTGATGGAATCCATTTATATTTCCTAATTTATTATCCCTCTCAAATGTTCATATGCTCACTATTACATATCAGTCCAAAAGCTCTGATGCTAATGCTTCTGTTTGAATCATTCTGATGATATTAAAATTTGCTGTTAGAGATACAAAGGAGTGTCATAGATAGATTCACAAATTCCATGTGTTCCCCCAGGCACCATGTTCTTTTTCTCTAGATGAGAATTCTTTAAGACATTTCCAGTGCTAAGAATAGTCTCTGCAATTATTATGAAAATCACATTACAGTTTAAACATTTTCAGTTGAGGGCACTGAAAATCATGATCACTTGGATAACTTCTATCTCTAAAAATGTTTTGAACTTAGAGATATTTTATGTCCCAGCAAGCAACACCGGCTTATGGAGTGTATCTATCTGTTTCTTTCTTTCTCTAGGAGATCCCATGAATCATCAAAATCAATCCCTGACCTGTCACAGCAGGTTAAGAAGTCTGTACTTGTACAATACATTTACAATTCATGAAAAATCAATAATAGGCTAAAATGTTAAGGGGAAAAAAAAGCCCTAAATTTTGCAGTACTGGCAGACACTGACTTATTACAGCTAAGCTCACTGTCTCTGGTGCCCAGCTGAGCAACGGCAATAATGCATTTTTATACCAGTGACAACTTTTGTATAGGAAGCAGCCTAGAAAGGAGACGTAGACAGGTATGTCACTTGGTACAGAAACAGGCAGCTTGACATTTGGCTTCCTCTGTACTTGGGCCTGAAAGAAAACCAGGCATGTTGCCAGCTTTCATTCCAATACCCTAGAGGTGAGATACCTGCTGAGATCGCACATCCACTTCCAGGTGAGAGAGAAATTTTCACCTTTGTGGACACCCTGTCCAGAAGCTGCGGGCTTTCTGCACTGCCCATCTTACTCAGCAAACCAGGGATAAGAGAGTGCCAGGGAAGCATTTTCTATTCACTTTTCACAGCCTGTCACTTGCGGTGACCTCAAGGATAGAGTACTCAGCATTTGTCAAAGCAGCAGAGACAACCTGTCTGAGGGACTTTTATTCAAGTAGCTTTCTAATTTGGGATGGCAGCAATCCGTAGGAACAGTCCTGGCAAGTGTAAAGGGGAAAAAAAAAAAAAAACAGAGGCTGCTCTGCCTTTGTAGCCATATGATTTCTGATAATACTGAATAATATTAGGAGAAAGAATGCTGTGAAGTCAGATCATACATAATTCCTTTTTTAAAAGGCTTTATTTATTTATTCATGAGAGACACACAGAGAGAGGCAGAGACACAGGCAGAGGGAGAAGGAGGCTTCATGCAGGGAGCCGGATGCGGGACTCAATACCAGGATGGCAGGATCATGCTCTGAGCTAAAGGCATATCCCCAACCACTGAGCCACCCAAGTGCCCCAGATTGTACCTAATTCTATTGCCCCCTGAGAAGTAAACTCCTTTTACACAGAGGGAAAACAGATCAAGCATTTCATTTAGAAGTGTTCCCTTTCCCCTTTCATATATCCAGTTGTTTACCAAACCATAGAGATTCTTTATATTTACATTATTATTCATTGTTACACCATTAGAGAAAACATTTGTATCACTCCCCAGCCTTGCCAAAACCACAATAATTTTTATGATTCTATACATTCTAGTCTCTCACCATGGGCATACAAAATTTCCATCAAAGGCATAGTATAAATCCTAGTAATCTTAGAGTAAATAATACTTTATGTTCTCCCTGACTTCACAGAACATTATTTAATAAATGTTATCCCAACTTGTTGCCTTCCCCTAATAGAAATCGTTTTACTTTGTCTTACTCCATGGAATTGGCAAATCATATTTTAGTAAACAATTCTTCTATTGTTAGACATTTACATTGCTTCCGATCATATTATAAATCATGCTGCAATTAACATTTTCAGGCAGGCAAATTGGGGGGAGGAAAAAAAATCTTGCTTTTCTAATTACAAAATCAACACACGCTCGCTGCATAAAACTTGGAAAACAAAATAAAACCTACTGATGAAACAAAAAAATTATCTGTAGTCCCCCTACCCAGAAATAACTATTTTCACTTTGGTAATACCTTTCCATCTTCTTTCAGTATTCATTTAAGGATTTTTTCAACGTGATAATATAGCAATAAATTATGTACATTTCTCTATGTAATTAAATATTCATAAAGTCTGATAGGCTTGAGCCTTATAAACAGTTTCACCTGAGCCTGAATCCAATTTCAATCATTTATTAGATACGTAGCTTTTAGATATTGTAATACATTTCCAAGACATCAGATTGGTATTAGGATTAAGTTTTGAAATGTATTTAAATGCATTAAGTGGTAAATAGTAAATAACCAGTAAATATAATCATTACTATTAGTACCATATATGGTTTTAATGGTTCTATATAATTTTATTGTATAGAGAACAATACTCATTCCCAATTACTAAATATTTAAATTGTTCCCACTTTTTCAGTATTATAAAAACCATAAATATCCTCATATGACTATTAGTCCATGTACCCCTCTATTTTCTTAGTATAAATACATAGGAATGAAATTGCTGTGTCAAAGATTATTAACTGTTTTTGGATTTTTAATGCATGTGGCAAAAAAAAAAATCCAGGAAATTTGCCCCAACCTGTTCACTCCCCTTCCAACTTGCTTGCAAAAACAACTGATAGAAGGGAAGATTGAAATTTATGAGCCAAGTTTGTACAATAGCCTCTGCATAACTAAGGATTGAGCTGATATAATTTGATAAGTGCAACCAATGCTGAACTTCTTTCATTCAAATCTTTGGGTGCTGTTACTGCTACTACATTGAGATTGAAAAGGAACTGTGTTAGAGGAAGGCTCTCAAATCACAGCATCCAAAGGTGTCAGAGTAGGACTTTGAAAGAGTAATAAAGTATATTCCAGTCACATTACTTTAAAAATTCATTACTAACATTTTTATAAGAACAAATATTTCTAATAATATATTTGTTGATATTAGTGACAAGACATGTCACATTTTAAGAAAACATAATTTAAAAATTTAAGACATTATATTGCTTCTAAAATATTCACATGACATTATTTAACACTCCTTAAATGCATTAAAACAGTCTAACACATTCACAATCATTATACAAAAGCTATATTATTTATCATTCAATAAAATAAAAGAGTTGCATTAAATTCCTTACATTTCTGAATATCAGTTATTGGTGTCTCTGTCATATCAAAAGCTTACCCTGTAAAGGAAACATTTTAGTACCTTTTAGGAAAAGATTCCTTCATTAAAAACTTAAAAAGTGAATCTTGAGATTACATAGCATACTGAAATTATTCAAGCTGCTCCAAATTAAGCCACTTTATTGATTTTATAAATACTGGATTTAAACTCATCAGAAAGTCCCTGAATGACCAGAATGCTTCTAACATGTAAACACTTATCAGACAGCATGAACTGTCAGACAAGGCAGTTCTGAACTCTGGAGAAAATTCTTCTCCAAATGACTAATGGCTAATAATATTAAAATGTACTTGTCTTTTTTTTATAATAAATTTATTTTTTATTGGTGTTCAATTTACCAACATACAGAATAACACCCAGTGCTCATCCCATCAAGTACCCGCCTCAGTGGCAATCACCCATTCACCCCCACCCCCTGCCCTCCTCCCCTTCCACCACCCCTAGTTCGTTTCCCAGAGTTAGGAGTCTTTATGTTCTGTCTTCCTTTCAGATATTTCCCACACATTTCTTCTCCCTTCCCTTATATTCCCTTTCACTATTATTTATATTCCCCAAATGAATGAGAACATATAATGTTTGTCCTTCTCCGATTGACTTATTTCACTCAACATAATACCCTCCAGTTCCATCCACGTTGAAGCAAATGGTGGGTATTTGTCATTTCTAATGGATGAGTAATATTCCATTGTATACATAAACCACATCTTCTTTATCCATTCATCTTTCGATGGACACCGAGGCTCCTTCCACAGTTTGGCTATTGTGGACATTGCTGCTAGAAACATCGGAGTGCAGGTGTCCCGGCGTTTCATTGCATCTGAATCTTTGGGGTAAATCCCCAACAGTGCAATTGCTGGGTCGTAGGGCAGGTCTATTTTTAACTCTTTGAGGAACCTCCACACAGTTTTCCAGAGTGGCTGCACCAGTTCACATTCCCACCAACATTGTAAGAGGGTTCCCTTTTCTCCACATCCTCTCCAACATTTGTGGATTCCTGCCTTGTTAATTTTCCCCATTCTCACTGGTGTGAGGGGGTATCTCATTGTGGTTTTGATTTGTATTTCCCTGATGGCCAGTGATACAGAGCATTTTCTCATGTGCATATTGGCCGTGTCTATGTCTTCCTCTGTGAGATTTCTCTTCATGTCTTTTGCCCATTCCATGATTGGATTGTTTGCTTCTTTGCTGTTGAGTTCTTTATAGATCTTGGAAACTAGCCCTTTATCTGATATGTCATTTGCAAATATCTTCTCCCATTCTGTAGGTTGTCTTTTAGTTTTGTTGACTGTATCCTTTGCTGTGCAAAAGCTTCTTATCTTGATGAAGTCCCAATAGTTCATTTTTGCTTTTGTTTCTTTTGCCTTCGTGGATGTATCTTGCAAGAAGTTACTGTGGCTGAGTTCAAAAAGGGTGTTGCCTGTGTTCTCCTCTAGGATTTTGATGGAATCTTGTCTCACATTTACATCTTTCATCCATTTTGAGTTTATCTTTGTGTATGGTGAAAGAGAGTGGTCTAGTTTCATTCTTCTGCATGTGGATGTCCAATTTTCCCAGCACCATTTATTGAAGAGACTGTCTTTCTTCCAATGGATAGTCTTTCCTCCTTTATTGAATATTAGTTGACCATAAAGTTCAGGGTCCACTTCTGGGTTATCTATTCTGTTCCATTGATCTATATGTCTGTTTTTATGCCAGTACCACACTGTCTTGATGACCACAGCTTTGTAGTACAACCTGAAATCTGGCATTGTGATGCCCCCAGATATGGTTTTCTTTTTTAAAATCCCCCTGGCTATTCGGGGTCTTTTCTGATTCCACACAAATCTTAAAATAATTTGTCCACTCTCTCCACTGCTATTAAACATAGTACTGGAAGTCCTAGCCTCAGCAATCAGACAACAAAAAGACATTAAAGGCATTCAAATTGGCAAAGAAGAAGTCAAACTCTCCCTCTCCGCCGATAACATGATACTCTACATAGAAAACCCAAAAGCCTCCACCCCAAGATTGCTAGAACTCATACAGCAATTTGGCAGCGTGGAAGGATACAAAATCAATGCCCAGAAATCAGTAGCATTTCTATACACTAACAATGAGACTGAAGAAAGAGAAATTAAGGAGTCAATCCCATTTACAATTGCACCCAAAAGCATAAGATACCTAGGAATAAACCTAACCAATGAGGTAAAGGATCTATACCCTAAAAACTATAGAACACTTCTGAAAGAAATTGAGGAAGACACAAAGAGATGGAAAAATATTCCATGCTCATGGATTGGCAGAATTAATATTGTGAAAATGTCAATGTTACCCAGGGCAATTTACACGTTTAATGCAATCCCTATCAAAATACCATGGACTTTCTTCAGAGAGTTAGAAAAATGTACTTGTCTTAACTAAGTATGCAATAATTTAAAATAAACCAGTAAAAGAAAATTCCATAAAGCTTTTAGGCCTTGAAAACTTGAAGGATGATATTTCTATAGTATGAGCTAACATGGTTAATGACATCACCCTACAACCTTCAATTCCCAGTGAAGACAGCCACCTTGCTAACATGGGTATCCATCCGTTGCAAAGTGAATTGGAGAAGTGTAACTGCATCAGCAAAAATCTATCACTCCTTCAGAAAAGTAACTCTATTCATGCCTGCTCCATAACACAGGGCTGGTAACATCATCATCCCACAAAACAAATCAAATATTGCTACATGTTAACTTTGCAAGATATTCACCAGGAGTAAGATCTCTGCTGTCTGCTATAATACTATGAATTAACTTGGCATTAAGTAAAGTACAATTCAGTATTATTTTAGTTTTCATTTTATTATATACCCAAATTATCAGGTGCTTTGGTATCTGTGACTCTACTTAGGACACAAAACGATAAGTTAAACATCTCTGCTCTCTACTGTCTTTGTTATCTTGAATAAGTTTCTCAATCTCTCTGGACCTTAGTTTTCTCATTTGTAAAACAGGAATAAGGATGCCTTTCTTGTAGTGTTGCTTTGGGGTTTTTTAAAGATCTAGATCAAATTTATAGCACAGTATGTGGCACACTGCTTAGTAAATCACAGTTATTATCATAATTTCAGTGCTTTATAATTGATATTGATCCTTAGAGTACTCATAATACACCCTTAAGATTCCTGCTAACAGAGAGTTAGGTGCAACAAGCAATTGCTAAGTGAATAAAATGTCGGCTTAACAAAAATTTGCCATTGTTAAATAACACTTTATGCAGTTCAGATGAAAAAAAAATCTATTTAAAGCTAACTCAGTTCTAGACATGCATGCACAGCAAGCAGTAAAAAATCTAAGAAACATGCTGTTTCTGAGTTGCCTAAGTGGCAACTCCACAGTAGTCAATTTCACATCAACAGAAGATAATAGTCCAAATCAGAGATGGGTTCAAGCCCATTTGTGCTCAGTGGACCTACACTTCATGCTGTAGGTCATGCTGTTTGAAAGCTGACCTTGATGGCAACAGCAGAGTTTCACCAGAGCTTGCAGTCTACTCTGCTCTTTGGATTGAACAGTCACTAAACTCAAACTTTGTACATGTAACAAATGAAATGCAAGGTTTAAAAAGTCAGAACCAAAGAATGCATGCAGAAGTTGATGGCAAATATTGACCAGCTGCATATTGAATGTAGAGCAAAAAAGCAGCAGAATACTTAAAAGCTTCTAACAATCAAAAGTATTATTTTAGGCATTGATGTAAAATTGCTACCCCACTAGCTGCTCCCAAAAGCTGTGAGGCATTCAAGAAAACAGAATTTCATAGCTCAATTTTAACTTCTTTTATCCTCTCCCTTCTGCCCTATTCTACACCATGTCCATATAAAGCTTACCAAAACATCAGCTAGCATATCAGTTAAAATTCATCAATCATTTTCCATAGTTCACAGAACAAAGTCTCCAATTCCTAGGCTCCTGAAGTTATCTCTGTAACTTCACATCCTGCCCGCCTTTGCCTACATTCACCCCATATTTAAACTTGATTGCTTACTGTACACCAAATATCCGTCATATCCTCCTCCTTTGCCTTGCTTAAATGTTTTTTTCACTTTTATTAAGGTTGTTATTTTAGTTCCAGTATAGTTAACATACAGTGTTCTATTAGTTTCAGGTATACGATATAAGTGATTCAACAGTTCTAGATATTATTCAGGGCCCATCATATGAAGTGCACTATTTAATCCTCATCGCCTATTTCATAGGCGCTTTCATATGAAAGCTCCTCATACTTAGGTGATTTACAAGGTGTTGATGTGTAATGAGATAATATTCTGGCAAATTACCTGATGTGTTCTGCATTCTTTGGCATTTCAGAGGAAGGGACCTCAATCTGTTCATCCTCCTTTCATACGAATGTCTTCACCTCTGTTCAGGTGCTGACACCTCACAACAGGTGCTTCTCTGACTCTCACCCTCATCTTTCAACTTTACGAGCACCAAGTGATGGAGGGAGGAGGCAAAATCCAAAATAGTTGAAATTAAACATCCACCAATTAGAAAACAAGCTGAAAATATAAATCACATCCAATTATAGGAAGATTAAGCCTACTATTACTTGGCTGAGATTTTAGTCCTCAGATGTACCCACTCCATATGGCTGAGACCAGTACTTATGATCTTCCCCAACAATCCTATCACTCCACGACTTCCCTTTCCTTCCTTGAGAGTTCTCTGTTATGAGAAGTTACCTAATGTGATTTCTATTTCTGTCTCTTTTGGAGCTTCTTCCTCAACAAGACTGTTTTTCAAGTTTCTTGATGGGCCACATCATATACTTTATACCACCAATCAGCACCAATGCCAGAATGTCCATAGTAGATCCTTCATGTTTTACTGGGGATTAAAATTGAAGAAGAAGGGGGTGCCTGGGTGGTTCAGCGGTTGGGTGTCTGCCTTCAGCTCAGGGCATGATCCAAGGATCCTGGAATGGAGTCCTGCATCAGGCTCCCTGGGAGGAGCCTGCTTCTCCCTCTGCCTATGTCTCTACCTCTCTCTGTGTGTCCTCATGAATAGAAAAATATTTTAAAATAATAATAATAATTGGAGAAGAGGACCAAAGGTGTGAGAGAAGCAGAAGCATAGATAGATACACTGCTGCAAAGGTTGGATTAAATACTTTTCTACAAGGGATAACTTTCATCAATACTCCCAAAGGAATCAAAACTGATAAAATTATGTTTCAACTCCCTACTGTCATGGCCCTTGGTTTACATGTTTGACTCCCTCACTGCCTGCCAGAGTAGATAGAAAATACTTCCTTGGAAATTAAGTCCCTGCCACATAAGTGTAATATAGCCTGTTTGCAGGACATGAACAGGCTTAGCCTAAATCAAGGAAACTTGCAGCCCAGGAGTTTATTGGTAAATTCCATGGGAATAAAATTCTATTAGAAAAGGTTTCATAACTGCAACTAATAAGAAAAAAGAAAAAAACAAGAAAAAGAAAGTAAGAAGAAAGGTTTGTCCTTACATAGGTTAACTTCTGCCCTATTTTCTGTCAACACTTACTTATCAAAGAATAATCCAATCATAGGACGGAAATGAAAAATTGTTCCCCCAAATTACTGTGCTGCATTTCTAGCTGTCTTCCCAGAGCGCAGGAATTCCATTTTAAGGAAAGCTATCCTCTCTGGAGGGATAAAATCTGGGATATCCAGTAGGCTGGTGTGATGTCTTGCACCAACCCTTCCTTTATTTTTGTTTTTATCATCCAGTACATAGGACAGAATGGAACACCAGGATTTGGGTCGTGCTGAGAAGTCCCACTGGGGAAGGCGGCTTTTATCCTCTCACATTTGCAGCATTGTTTCATGGTATTGACAGAGGGCAGCAGCCCTGGTGTTCATTAGTCCAGAAGGCTTTGATAAATGGCTTAACAGGAATCTGCTACTTCTATTTAAGGAAGTAAGTGAGTTTTTGTAATCTTCAGAAAGAAGAACTATCTCCTGTGATGCGTTATTCAAATAGCCAGAGGCATCTAGATTTTGTAACAGCTGGAACCCAAAGACCCCTTTAAGGGAAAGCCCCAGTGCCACCATTTACATATTCTAATTTAAACCAGAAGATACCTGTGGTTTGCTGAAAAAGCAATCCAGCACTGCCCAACAATACTTAGAAACAATGCCCTGAAAGGGTCAGTTATTTTCATGAACTAGCTATAGCTGAATTGCCATTTTTTTCTGTATTCTCCTAATATTTTTTCTACTATATTTCTAGCCTTTCCTATACACAGGTAGATTTTCTGGGGCAAACCTGTATTTTTTAATTCCAGGACAACCATAATTGTTACATAAAGCCTCAGTGTCACACTCCTTGTTAAGACAAAACAAATGTTTTGTTTCTGGATATCAGTATTCTTTACCTTAAATATTTATCACCAGAATTTGAAAACAGAATTAGAAAACAATCTCAAGACTATCTTCTATCATTACTCAAGTCTAACTTAGGCTATTTTTTTTTAATTTTTATTTATTTATGATAGGCACACAGTGAGAGAGAGAGAGAGGCAGAGACACAGGCAGAGGGAGAAGCAGGCTCCATGCACCGGGAGCCTGATGTGGGATTCGATCCCGGGTCTCCAGGATCGCGCCCTGGGCCAAAGGCAGGCGCTAAACCACTGCGCCACCCAGGGATCCCTAACTTAGGCTATTTTTAACTTTCAATAATGAACACTCCCAGAGAAAATTTTATATAACATATTTGCAAGGTGGTGACAATGCATATGCTCTTCATATGGTGCTAAATGCTTCCCATGCTTTATTGAATTTATCCTTCACAACAGCCTTTTGAGTCAGGTGCTATTATTATTCCAATTTTATAGGAGGAGAGAACTAGGGCTTGCAAAGATTAATTACATGGCCAATGTCACAAAGCTAAGAAAATGAAACAGGGATTTGGATCTAGCTGTTGGGGCCCTGGAGTCCATATCTATGTCGCTACACATAGTTGCCATAGAATGTACTACCACTGAACAAGGACACCAACGTTCCTTGTTCCTGTACTCAGAAGCCCAAAATTGCTAATTAAAGAAGGGAATTTGATTCTCTGATTAAGTTACATTGTCAAGATTGAGTTTTCTTTCCCCAGGGCATTTATTCCAAAGACCTAAATCCACAGAAGAGATGAAACTGTGTAAGCCAATGTCCCAGTTTTCATACATTTCATTTAATCTTCAAAGTGACATTGCAGGTGAATTTTGTTATCTCCAGTTTTATAAAAGAAAAAAAAAAAACTCAGGTAAGTTATGCAACTTACTCAAGGATACACAAAAAATAGAGAATAAAGCTGGAATTTAAATCCAGATCTCTCTAGCTCCAAAGATCATTCTACTAGATGGAGCCAGTTTGATCTTGGGTCAATTAGAGGCAACAGAAATCAGGATTATCAGATTGATTCTTATTCTAGAATTCACTCTCAGCTCCCAGTGCTAAATGGCAGAGAATGTGGGTGGATTTCCAGTTCTCACGATCAACTGGAAAGGCTGATTTTAGTTATGGCCACAGAAAACAACTGATGAAAAATGTCAAACTCTTTTGTGTGCCTAGACGAAACGGTATGTTTCAAGCAATTATTTTACCTAACTTGCTATTCCAAATGGATTATATCATCACCAGCCTAAGACTAAGACTTTTATGGATTAATATTTTTCAGCAAATGATATTAAAGTTGCTTAACAATCCAATAGTTAATAGAGAGCTTCAAGGGTCATCTTTACCATTTTGTACATCTCACCATATTACACAAGTCAAACACCTAGTAGGCTTGCTTTATATTTCCTTACCCTTTGTCCTCATATTCAAATCCTAGCCCACAGGAAACACCGAGTTTAGAAACTTCACATTGAGAACAGAGAAAATACCTACTTAAAAGGATCTCTGTTATAGTTTCCAAAAGTAACCACACATTATGCACAAAGAAACCCTCAAAAAAATTCCAAAAATTACATTCAATACAAAGTGTGTTCTCTGATCACAATGCACTAACTCCAGAAATTTAAAAAAGAAAAAGAAGAAGAAAGATAGAAAGAAAGAAGAAAGAAAGAAAGAAAGAAAGAAAGAAAGAAAGAAAGAAGAAAGAAAGAAAGAAAGAAAGAAAGAAAGAAAGAAAGAAAGAAAGAAAGAAAAAAATAGCTATCAGGACAGGTGAAATTTCTATCTCCATAACACTTAGTTTAAGGAAAAAAATTATAACCAGAACTAAAAATAATAATTATGAAAAAAATACATATTTGAGTCTTTATAACACAGCAAAGATTTGTCATGCTAAGTATCAAATAAGAGTGAAAATAAGTGAATTAAACATTTCCATTCAAGAAGCTAGCAAAAAAGAAGAAAAAATACCTCAAGGAAAGCAGAAGGAAGAGATTAATAAAGAAAGTCAGAAATGTATGAATTATAAATCAGGAAAAAGAATTAATAAATCCAAGAGTCATGTTCTTGAAAATAAAATAATACACTAAATAAACCACTGGCATAATTAATTTAAAAAAAAAGAAATAGGGGGGATCCCTGGGTGGCGCAGCGGTTTGGCGCCTGCCTTTGGCCCAGGGCACGATCCTGGAGACCCGGGATCAAATCCCACATCGGGCTCCCGGTGCATGGAGCCTGCTTCTCCCTCTGCCTGTGTCATTGCCTCTCTCTCTCTCTCTCTCTCTCTCTCTCTCTGTGACTATCATAAATAAATAAATAAAAAAGAAAGAAAACTTATTAGAAAGAAATTTAAAAAAAAGAAATAGGGGTAGAGAAATCATACATACACAAAAATAAAATTATAACAGTGAAAAAGTACAGATAGGAAATTAAAGTATTATTAAAAAACAAACTATAGCATAGCTTACGCCGTTTTAGAAGAACTTAACAATAATTAATGAAATATTAATGTTTTATTCATCAAATGTATAATTATAACTGCATTTTAAAAGCTTATTCTTCTTAGATACAATTCCCAATGAATCTAATCACTGAACTCATGAGGGACCAACATATAGATGCTCATGAATAATTACACAGTCAGAAGGAATAAACAGAATACCTCATAAATCTGTCTGTGAAAAAATCATCAGAAACTCATACAATTTTCATAAAATATCTAGTGCTCTGCAGTAAGTTCAAAATAGATCATTTCAAGAACTGTGAAGAGTCTGAGATTTTCCCAGCTCAGAAGATAAGTTAGCCTGCCACAGTTTCATGACAGTGCCAGGAAACACGGGATGCCCAGATCACAGACAAAGGACTTGATGAATCATGACACAACAGGCAGCCTGAGCTCCATGTTTGCCGTGTTTCCTCTCAGCCTGCAAGTCTAAAGACAGCAATGCAAAAGAGATCTAGTAGGTACTGCTCACATAGTGGGCTGGAGTCACAGCTGAGAAACTCTGAGCTTAGGCAAACCTCACTAACTCTTGCCTTGGAAAAAGGCATTGTCTTTATTGTTCCAGACGAAAAACAAATCTGCCTTCTTCCCACAGCGAGAAACTATCTCTATCTTCCAAGACTGTTCATTACACAAACATCTTTGAAAAGTTAGCCCAGAACAAAAGCTGTCAATGGTTCTGCTCACAAAACACATAGAAACGTGCAAGACCCGCAGAGAATTATCTCCCAAGGGATAGCATGTATAATACATAAAGTATTAATTTCAACAAGATAACTATAAACTCAGAAATGTATAAAATTCTTAAAACCAAGCAATATCCTACAGCTAGAATGTCAACATTCCCAAATTATCAGGTATGGTTTTCACAGGTGTATTAGTTAACTCTTTCCGAGTAACAAACCAGCCCAAAATTTAGTGGCTAAGAACAACGGTTTGTTACTTCTCAGTAATTCTTGTGTTGGCTAGATGGTCTTTCAGGTCCTACCTGGTTCACTCAAAGGTTGCTACTCCAGCAGAAACTGGAGGTGACCTCACTCATATGTTCAACAGTCTGTGCTGGGTGTTGTGGGACCCAAGGAATTTAACAAAAATTCCCTACCCCTGGACAAGCAGAGCAGGACTAATTCCATTTTGTGCTACACCTGCCATCTCCTATATAACCCCCACATGACCTGCTTATTGCTTAAGGCGCTCGACCCCCCACTCCCAGTCAAGCGGCTGAGCACACCCTTACCGGGAAACCGGTTCATAAGAATGTAAACACCACCTTTTGCCCGCCAAACCTGAGTGCCAATTCTGACCAGAGTGATAGGCTAGTTCAAACGGTCACTATAAGGTAAACTGTAATTCAATTAGCCACCTGCATGTGGACCGACATGACTATGCAACTTTCTGTGTGTGTTACAATCTCATTGGCCACTGGCCCCTATAAAACTGCTATGCCTCTTAACCTTGGGGTCCAAGTCCCTGCTCCACTATGTCGGGTATACTTGGACCGAAGCTCAAGCTTGTTAATGAACCCTCGTGTACTTGCATGGGTGTCAGCTCCTCGGTGGATTCTCGGATTTGCAATCTTGGGCACAACAGGTGTTAGTTAGGAAATCTTGATTTTCCTCCACATGGCCACTCACCCCCCGCCCCCCGCAAGAGGCAAGATCAGCTTCCTTCCATAAACCATATAGAAGCATTCCAAGAGGCAGCAAGGTCTCACACAATGTCACTTTAGACATACTCAACTAGTCAAAGCAAATCACAAAGCCATCCCAGATTCAAATGATGGGAAGATAGCTTTGTTCCCATGAAAATGGAGCTGCAAAGAACTTGTGACCATGGTTTTAATTTACCACACAAGGACCCCTAGATGCTTGGGATTTATTGCCTGAAGTAATGATGCCAGAACAATGCCCAGATGAATGCTGAAGAACAGTAGTACAACCAGGCTCTGATGAACCAATAAGTTTCACAGTAAAAACTACAAGAGAAAAATATTAACTCCACAGAATATTAATCATAAGAAAAGTTACCATAGTAAAAAGTTTGGCCGTCATGGTTAAACAAATTAAACCATTTCCTTGTTTGCAGAAGTTGTCAATCTTAATTAAACAGAAAACTCTCATTTTTTGGTGAAATCTCTCACTGGCACAGTGTTCTATATATTACTCTTTGGAAAAACTAATATAATAAAAAACTGTGAATTTTAGAGTCCAACAAACCTAGTTTAGAATCCAAGCATTGCCACCAACAAGCTTTTGACTTGGAACAAGTTGTTTAACATCTCTAAACTTTAGGTTCCTGAAACAAAAATTCGAGGTTCATTGTGAAGACTGAATGTAATAATGTATATAAAACAGCTTAGGTAACAGATAGTTGATGATACTGAAAGAAAAAAATTCTATTTCTTTTCCCTTACCCTAAAGTCGGCTCACTTATTCCTTTGTGTTCTTTCCCTGCCAGGTCTAGATGGAGAGGAATAGATCATCCTATTTAGTGATGAGAGATGTGTATTTGGGTAACCAATCTAAGGCCATCAAATATTACTAAGAATTTCCATCTCTTTTAAATAATAGGTCTGTCATTCTCCTATGGGTATATAGGGAATACTCCCTAAAGTTGAAAGAAAAATAATAAAACTATTCTTAAAAGGTGATTTATAGCTCAAATGATACCTATAATCTTTTTCAACTTAATATTATCTATTGGAGTATAGTATTTGAGATTTAAAAAAAAAACTTGGGAGGCATTGGAGAAAAAGGAAACTGGGTACAAATCTTTGAGGATAACAGACAAGGAAGAGACATCTGGGAAGGAGCAGAAAACAAAAATAAAAATAAAGTAATTTTAAAAAGAGTCATTCTCTTACCCAATATTCTGACAGAAGAGACAGCTTGATGGAATTGAGACTCTGAAAGTAGCCACTCAGGACCCTGGGAAAATCCTGGAAGCAGTGATCAGAGTGGATCACAGTGTGAGCTTACAAAGGACTGGTGAGGAGAGCAGTAGGGGACCACAGCTCCCCCTGGAATGAGTAAAAGGACTTTCTATCAGGAATCAAGATTTGAGAGCTGCTGTTTGAAAGGACTAGCTCTAAACGTTGTTTGCCTCCTGTCTTGATAAAAATTGTCTCCAGCACACCCCCTGGAGAAAACTAAAGCCAGCACATCAGTGAATTTTACACAGCTGGGAAAGAGCAAGGGCTGAAGTACAAGGCTGCACATCAAGGTTTCATGTAGGTAAGAATGGGCTTTCAAAGGTGGAAAGGATTCTCAATGCCTATTTTTCTTATTGAAAACATGATATGTAAGTTATATGATAATCACTCACTCAAAATACATCCATGATAAGAAAAACTACCAAACTCATGTTATAACTTTTCCAATGCATTCTAGAAAATGCCTTATTTGAAATGGCCCATGCAAAGAAATTATCTGGGGATTTACTTTTTTAAATGCTTTGGTTTACTTAGGAACTAAGCAAAATATTTAGATATAAAATACAAAATAGCTCAGAAAATATCATAGTTAGGGACGCGTGGGTGGGTCAGGGGTTGAACGTCTGCCTTTGGCTCATGTCCTGATCCTGGAGTCCTGGGATCAAGTTCCACATCAGGCTCCCTAGGAGAAGCCTGCTTCTCCCTCTGCTATGTCTCTGCCTCTCTCATATAAATAAATAAAGTCCTTTTAAAAAAGAAAATATCATACTTAAACCTCGGTGAATTTTTGTTCTTTAAATCCTTTATTCAATTCTTTTTCATCCATTTGAATAAAGAGTTATATTTGTGTCACTCTTACTTAGATATATTCTGGAAATAACTTTTAAATGTTTCTCCAATCTTCATTTTCTTCACTTTAGAAATCCTTCTAGTAACACATTAGCGAACAAATCAAATGAGAAAGTTAGCTGAGCAGTAAGTTCTATATTTGTAAGAACATGCCACATAATTTTCATTAAATACTCATTATCATAGCAATATGGTAGTATAACATGTTTGATGATGGAATCTAAGTATTTTTGTTATAACATAATTCATGGTTACAAATATATCTATGTCTTCAATTAGCGATCAGACAACTCAAAACCTGATGCAGCAGTGAGAAATCCTTGGGAACAGTGATCGGACAGTTAATTAAGTAACTATTTAAAGGATGAAGCAATTGCAGGGACAATTCATCTGCAAGGATTATGTTTTTGACACACCACCATCAACAGGCAATGAACATTGGTCTGGCTTATGACCAAGAGTTGTAAGAAAGTGTTGGGTGTAGGGATACCACCTGCAGAAACGCAGACTGCCACACCTGATGGCATAATCTCAGGCCTCATTAGAAAAGAGTGTAACTATCAGAAGTGACCAGGCATAAGCTCCCAGCTAAGCTTCAAACCACTCATTATTTAGAGTAATTATATAATAGCATGGAGGAACTAAAGAAGATGATAATGCAGTCCATTTTAAGATTGAAGACTACAATAAATAAGGAGAAGATGATACAATGACTTAAGTACTATGAAATAAATCTCCTAAAACTCATTCCATATGCTATGACTTCATACTGGGAGGGAGGGTTAAAAGCCTTAAATATTGACAATTTTAGTAAGTTGCAGTCATATTCCTGAACCTTGGGTGTTAATATATTTGATACCCAAAATTGGTCTCATTCTGTAATTACGTTAAACATATTAACCATTTCCACCAACTCCTCATCCTCCAAATGTTGTGCAACTTCAGCTCCTCGCCATTCACATAAGGAAAAGCTAACCTGATCATCCTGAAGAGAAATGGACCCTGCATCCGAGAGGGGTGCCCAGCATTGTGAAGAGGAAGCCATGAAACTTTGTCACAAAGCCATCCAGAGTAACTTCAAAGCCAGACAAAGTAATTTCAGCACGTTCTGTAACCATTTCCACATTTATTATTGTCTGTCAAGCTTTTAATCCCCAGAGTCTGTTAAAAATAAATCAAAGAATATGGAAAAAAACAGAATGGATATGTATAATTAATGGAAAGGAGTCCTTAAATATGACATGAAACTGTGTGACACCTTTCAACATGTTGAAAAAGTTGCTAAAACCCCAAGTACTAGAAACAATATTCTAATTTTGTTCTATCATATTACCCTTTACTTAAATTGATTCAGTCAATTACTGAGTACTGGTCAGGCACAAGGCTGAGTGTAGCAAGATAAGGCAGATATAAAGATGAAGTCCCTATAAAATTTACAGTGTAGTTGATAAGACATATACATTATTAAACATAACTCAAAGAAGAAAATAAGTTCCAAAATCCACAGGACACAGATGGCATTATGCTGAATACCTATGGAAAGGGGTACAGGGGTGCAAAAGAAATATAAGGTATAGTACTAAGCCCTCTAAGACACCACATTCTAATTAAGGATGTAAAATGTTTTAATGGACTATATTATTTTTTAAATGGTTAAACAAAAGGTGTATCGTTATGTGCTTCCTTCTTCCCAACTCAACCTTGCCCTATTTCTCACCAGCTAAATCCATTCTGGAGCCTCCTTTCTATGATTAACTGCCTCTCTCCTGACATTCTACACTTAACATAGTCAGGCTTCCTCTAAACCTATGAACTAGAAGCTAAATTATTCCCCCAAGCCCTTCAAAGCCAGGAGTGAGGTAGACATTGATTGGAATGTCATTTACAAACTCTACAAGGCAGGTTTCAATGCTTTCCCCACTCAATATCCATTGAACTGAAATATATTGAGATGCTTGAGAGTTAGTAGTAGGGACTAGATATTAGATGTCCTGAAACTGAAGGGTGGTGTTGGCACTCAGTACTAGCCAGACCAATAATAAGGTGAAGAAAATCAGAGAGAAAACAGAGACAGCACACAGAAAAATGAGAAGAATCTAATATATCATTTGAAAGATGGACACAAAGGAGCTCAACTCCTGAGAACCCATATTTATAACCCCCAATGGCCCTACTTTGTTTCCAGTACCACGATATTAAACCTCCATATATCAAATTAGTTTAAACCGTTTTGTTAATTTTCTCAGAAGAGACATAAGAGAATATAGACCATTAACTCACCACATTCAGAAAACCTTGTTTATGTTGAGCTTCACTAGTCACGTCTAGGATCCTGATCACTCTAATCCACAGAGACTTTGACATATCATCTTGACCTTACCCCAAATACTGCCACATGCTAGGTAACTTCAGTATCATGTTGAAAATGGTAAATTTTATGTGTCAACACGACTGGGCTAAGGGATATCCAGATAGCTGGTAAAACATTATTTCTGGGTGTGTCTATGAAGGTGCTTCCAGAAGAGATTAGAATCTGAATCAGTAGATTGAGTAAAGAAGGTCCATTCTCACCAATACAGTCAGCATCATCCAATCCTTTGAGGTCAGTGGAGAAAGGGCAAGCATGTGTGCACTCTCTCTCTCTCTCCTTGACCTAGAACACCCATCTTCTCCTACCCTCAGACATTGGAGCTCCTGATTCTCAGGCCTTTGGAATCTTGGAACTGCACTAGTACCCCCACTTTCATAGTCCCTCCCATTCTCAAGTCTTTGGATTCAGACTGAATTACACCATAAACTTTGCTGTTTATCCAGCTTGCAGCAAGATATTGTGAGACTTCTCTGCCTCCATAATTGTGTGAGCCAACTCCCATAATAAATCTCTTCTTATCTTGGTTCTGTCTCTCTGTAGAACCCTGACTAATCCAGTAACCCATGCTGCAATCTAACTGCTTAATTATTTGCTCTTCTTCATTCCCATCCATATTATGGCCACATCCCATCACTGCCATCACTGGAAATTGCTTTAATTTGATCCTTAACCTCTCTGAGCTATTCTTGCCAGGACTCATTCCCTTAATGATAAATTCAGTGAATACATTTTAGCTCAGGTGTTACTTGACCTAGCTATGGCATTGGGCCATCATTAGCCACCCTAATTCATTGACTTACGTTTGTCCCTAGGCTTCTCTGACACTGTGACTTCTTGATCTTCCACTTCCTCCTTGACTGATTTTTCTGAGTCAACGTTGTGGTTTAACTCTTTCTGTTCAACTCCTATATGTGGGTACTCCTTACGGTTCTTTATTCTGTGTCTGGGAAGTATGTGTGGAGAAAGGCTATAAACAGGCTACCTCATCCAATTCAACTACTATCTTTATGGCAATGACCCCTCAAGTTTGTAGCCCAAATCCATAGCAAATTCGAGTCTGTACTCTTAGGAGGCAACTCACAACTTTGAAATAAAGGCGGTCTGGGGTTTTTTGTTTTGTTTGTTTCCCCTTCAGAATCTCAAGGTCTAGTTGTGGCCAGTGCACCCATACAAAAGAAAGCAAGATGGAAAACGTGGATTTTGCAAGTGCTAACAGGACAGTATGTTTACTGGACATTTTTGCTCTATGCTCTATGTATAAAATACATACAAAGCCAAATTCATCTTACTCCCAAGTCTGTTTTCTCCCGTTCACTTACTCAAGTCAGAAGCATGGCATCCTTCTTAAATCTTCCTTCTCCCTTGCCTGTCACTTCCAACCATCACTGATTCCCAGTATTTCTATCTGCTGAGTATTTCTGGACTGAAGCATTCCATGCTTCCCCATTCTCTCTGCCACCACTGTAGTTCACAGGAAGCTAAACATTATATCAAATAGAATATATTCAACAGGAACAAATCTGAAGTTGGTTGAATGCCCTTTATTTTTATTTAAACAAATATATGCAGTAATATTAAAATAATAAAATTATATATTTAGATTTAAAATGTTTGCTTCTAAGGATATTAAAAAATAAATTGATATTTGCATTTAAAGATAACTAGATTCTATTTGTGTGAATTACCTTCTGAATCAAGATAGTCAAGCACATTTCTTTTTTTAAGTAGGTTCCACATCCAACATGGGGCTTGAACTCCTGACTCTGATATCCAATCATGTGCTCTATGGACTATGTCAGCTAGGGATGCCAACACATTCTTAAATAGAGGCATAGGCTATGCTTCCATCACACATATGCTCCTGCATATAAAGAAAGCTATTATACACCTCTAAAATGATAGACTACCTTGGCAAAAGAGTGAAGCTATAATTCAAAAGCTCTCAAGCCCTCTAAAACATTATGTTATCACTATTTCCTTAAGTAAATAATGCCAGGAGGGATGGGAGGCTCCAGCTCCTCAATTGCAGGGCTCCAAGCAAATAAGAACCCAAAACCACATGTAGTCAGGGCTAACAGGAAATTTCTTTCCTATTTTCCATTTTAACTTCTAGGTATGACATAAAGAATGTTTCTAAATATTTCTAAAATATCAATCTTACTGGAAACCCAAAAGAATAAGCATATGAAAGAAAATAAATTATTTGTAAAAGAATCCTTTGAATTGTTTTATAGGACGATTGAGATATACAAGACTTTTTCTTCATAGGCTAGTCACGGCAATGAAGATTCAGTGTTGAATATATACCATCACTATCATATTTGATTCTTACAACTAACTATAAGAAGGAAACTGGGCTTGCTATGCCAACATTAAATGAAAGAACTGGGACATGTGAAGTATTGTGCCTTTAGAATTACTAGGTAGGTTGATGTACCCTTGTGCCATAGCTAGATAAGTACTAGATAACTACTAACTCTATCCTCCAATATCAATTTAGTCCAATGAACTCTGTGCTGCCATTTGCTTCAGTTTTATGCATTAAGACCAATTATGCCAGTAAGCATTCCAGCAATTCCACCTGTCCTGTGAAGTAGTTTCTATCAGAAGGCCTTGGGGAAGCACATACATAGCTCCAAAGAATACCTATAAACTCTTTACCATTGACTAGTGACAGCAAAGTGCACAGTTGCAGTGAACATATTGGTTTTACTATGAAGGCACCTGGGATTTAACAATAAATGCCAAGTGTAATTTGGATCTGGAAACGATGAAATGTGTGACTACTCTAAGCTATGATCTGACAGCTCAGCTCTGTCTATCAACCTGTAGGATGCCTTCTAATGACCGCCCAAGAGCTAATTTATACTACTTGGCCCAAAGCCAAGTAATTTGCCTTTCAAGAACTTCCTCAATGAAAAGCAACAATTTTAGCAAATAATTCAAGCTGTTGCTGCTTTTCTTATACAAGTCACTTTTACTTGGTGTATGACTTAAATAGTTCTTTTGTACTAGACTTCCATAATCTTGATAACACCCATACAAAAACAGAATCCCACTCAGTCAAATTAAATAAATGTTGTGAGGACACTGCAAAGCCTGCCTGTGTCCAGGTGCCTAGAGCTCTCAATTTTCCTCTTATTTTTGGATAGGAATATTGATTCCAGAAACAACATCTAATTGATTTCAGTGTGTCCATGGCTTAGGCCTGCCATCAGATGACATTATGTTATATGCCTTCCTCGAAAAACCACCTTGTCAAATGTATTTCAAAAATGCCTGACATATGACACTGGCAAAATCTAGGTGTTACATGACATTCTATGTCTGAGTAATAGGACATAATTCACAATATGTCTCTTACTCATTTTCAGATCAGTTCTACCGAATGACGGGGAAAAGAGTATGTGTTTTAGATACTATTTTTTCCCCTTAAAAATAAGTTTCTCTCAGAGCCTACAATGGCAAGTGTCTCTAAGTACCAATGTCTAGTAATGAGTGTATGAGAGCTAATCTGTTCTCATACTCCGCTCAGTAAAAACCAGCAAGTCACTAAAATGTTCATTTAACATATGTCCACCCCAAAAACCATTCCCTTCAAACATCTTACCTCTCTTTATTTGATTTAGCTTGAAAGCAAAATTGGCACACTGTTACTCACCACTGGAGATTAAGTCCTAATAGAGTTGTTAAAGTACATATACACATATGAACTGTTCGCCATTGTTTCAGAAAAGGAGAAATGAAGATTAAAAGAGAAATTGGCACAGATCTCCCAACTACCTTGAATGAGCCTGAAAATTACATTCTTGAAAGCCTTTTTCAATTTAAGTAAAAATAATGAAGCAAGCATTTACAAAGCAAAGAGAGAGCACAAAGGACCATTAGCAAAAGCAGGAGCTTTGAGGGAATAAATCAGACCAAGTTGATAGCTTTTCAGTGAAGCTATAACATTGATGAATGAAGAAACAAAGACGATACCTTATATGTTATGGATATATTTAAGAAAACATTGATTTTTCTATTACTCAAGTGTTCTAAACACGCAACCCAATGGAATAATAAAAGCCAATTCAGTGTTTTGGCCAACAGGTAGCTACTTTAGTCAATGTAACCCTTCTGAGGTTTTGGCAAAGAAGTACTGATGCCAGTAAGTTCCTAATTCAGTTGAACATTGCTCTCTCTGGTCTGGAAGTGACAGCATACCACTGAGACTTTTCTAATTCACGTATTTAAGAAACTTATCTAATAGTCTAACAGCAGAATATAGCAATGCATCCATTTAGTTTTAAGGTTCTTATATCATCTAACAAAAAATAGCATAAAAATTTTAAATTACCTTTGGAAGACAGGTTTAGGGTGAGAAAAAAATATTTTGTACAATAATGAGAATGAGAAAATCTAGAAAGTATTAGCACTATAGTTTTGGGAAATAGCAATCAACAATTTATGGTAAATAAAGTTAATGAAAATAAATCACTTCAGAAAAAGCTTTTAGCAAATGCTGAAAAGCTGAAAACTTTTCCTCTAAGATCAGGAAAATAAAGATGCTTACTCTCACCACTTTCATCATTCAATATAGTGTTAAGAAATCGTAGCCAGAGCAATTAAGCAAGGAAAAAAAAAAGAAAAAAAGGCATCCAAATCAGAAAGGAAGAAGTGAAACTATCACTATTTGCAGACAACATGGCATCTGCAATTTACAAAATCAATATACAAAAATCTATAGCTCTTTTGTACACTAATATTAAACAATTTGAGAGAGAAAATTTTAAAAAACAATCCCATTTAAAATTACACCAAAAAGAATGAAATATGAAGAAATAAATTTAACCAAGTAGGTGAAAGACCTGTGTACTAAAAACTATAAGACACTGATGAAAGAAGTTGAAAAAAAACCACAAATAAATGGAAAGATATTCCTGCTCAAAGATTGAAAAATTAAATTGTTAAAATGCCCATACCATCCAAAGCAATCTATAGAATCAATGTAATCCTTACCAAAATTCCAGAGGCATTTTTCACAGAAATAGAAAAAAAATTCTAAAATTTGTATGGAACCACAAAAGAATCCTAAAAGCCAAGCAATTTTAAGAGAGAAGAACAAAACTGTAGACATCATGCTCCTTGCTTTCAAACTATATTACAAAGTTATAGTAATCAAAATAGTATGGTGCTGGGATAAAAATAGACACATAGATCAAAGGAATAGAATACAAAGCCCAGAAATAAACTGACACATACATGGTCAATTAATTTATGAAAAAGGAACCAAGAATAGATTATGGGGAACAGGCAATAAATTGTGTTGGGAAACCATTTAAATAAATGGTGTTGGGAAAACTGGGAAGCCATGTAAAAAAACATAAAATCAGACTACTATCTTACACCATAAACAAAAATTAACTCAAAATGCACTAAAGACTTAAATATAAGACTTGAAACAATAAAATTCCTAAAAGAAAACAACAGTGGTAAGCTCCTGTGACATCAGTCTTGTCAATGATTATTTTGGATTTGACACCAAATCACAGGCAACAAAAGCAAAAATCAGTAAGTGGGACTAAATCAAATGAAAAACTTCTAAATAGCAAAGGAAACCATCAACTAAATGGAAAGGCAACAAACAGAGATAATATTTATAAATCATATATCTGATAAGGGGTTTATATTCAAAATATATAAAGAACTCATTGAACTCAATGATAATTTGATTTAAAAATAGGCAGAGGGTATGAATAGACATTTTTCCAAAGAAGATACACAGATGGCCAAAAGGTACATGAAAAGATGTTCAATATCACTAGTCATCAGAAAAATGCAAATCAAAACAATGAGATACCACCTTATAACTGTTAGAACATCTATTATCAAAAAAATAAGAACAAGTTTTGGAAAGGATGTAAAGAAAAGGAAACTCTCACACACTGTCAATGGGAATGTAAATCTCTGTAGCCACTATGGAGAACAGTGTGGAAGGTCCTCAAAAAACTAAAACTAGAAATGCCATATGATCCAGCAATTCCATTTCAAGGTATTTATCCAAAGAAAGTGAAAGCACTAACTCAAAAAGATATATGTACATCCATGTTCACTGCAGTATTATTTACAATAGCTAAGATATGGAAGCAACCTAAGCATTCATGGATGGACAAATGGATAATGATGTTGTATATATACATAATGGAATATTTTGTAGACTTAAAAAAGAGGGAGTTTTGTCATCTTCAACAACATGGATGTAATATGAGGGTATTATGTAAAATGAAATCAATCAGCCAGAGAAAGAGTAATATTGGTAGTTGGATGCCAGAATCTGTGTGTGGGGGGGTGCGTAGTGGGTGGGAGAGATGATGGGGAGAATGGGAGGTGAAATGGGTGAAAGGAGTCATAAGGTACAAACTTCCAGTTAAAAAATAAGTTATCCATAAGTCATGGAGGTAATGTACAGCATGGTGACTATAGTTAATAATACTGTATTGCATATTTGAAAGTTGCTAACAGAGTAAATATTAAAAGTTCTCATCACAAGAAAAAAATTTGTAGCTGTGTGTGGATATGTATATTAACTAGACTTACTTGGTGCACCATTTTGCAATATATACAAACATCAAATCATTATGTTTTATGCCTGAAACCAATATAATATTATATGTCAGTTATATCTGGGTTTAAAAAGAAAAAGAAAAATTTAGAAATCTTGTCTGCCAAGTGATAACATTAAAGTGATAGCACTTAAACAAAAACAAAAACAAAAACCTTTCAGAAGATATGCCAAGGGCAGCCCCAGTGGCGCAGCAGCCCAGGGCATGATCCTGGAGACCCTGAATCGAGTCCCACGTCAGGCTCTCTGCATGGTGCCTGCTTCTCCCTCTGCCTGTGTCTCTGCCTCTCTCTCTCTCTCTGTGTCTCTATGAATAAATAAATAAATAATCTTTTAAAAAAAAAAAAAAAAGAAGATATGCCAAAGCAGACATGTACCAAACATCTCTTAAACTTTTCTCAACAAATGAGAATTGGAAATAAACCAAATGCTTATAAAGAGAGGAATATAATATGAAAATATGATATAATCATACAATGAAATACCATACAGATAAACAAAGAGGATTAAATAAATCCACATGGGTAAACCTCAAGAGAAAAACAAATGTTGAATTGTTGAATTCCAAAATAAAATCAAACACCCAGTTGCAAGGTGATATGAAGGAGATAATTCCTTTTACATTAAGAAATACAGAGATATTTTTTGATGAGTGCATTTATATTTCCATAATAAGGGAAAAAATGCCTAGTCAGAGGTTCAGAACACATTTACCTACAAGTTCAGTGATTCTTAGCGGAGCATAGCTGAGAGAGAAAGACAACTGCAATTCAGACAATTGGGGAGTAGGCTGGAAGACTTCAACAGTATGGAAGACATGAAACTGGGACTGGAAAGACCAACTTACAGAAAAGTGGCACCACTAGCCTGGTTATGGAGAAGTGGGACAGAGAGAAATAGAGACTGGAAAGTAAATCTGTGGACTGATTATGGGAGGCCTTGGCCAGAGCAAGCAGTCTTAACTTACCATAGTGGCAGCCTGGGTGGCTCAGCGGTTTAGCGTTGCCTTCAGTCCAGGGCCTGATCCTGGAGACCTGGGATCGAGTCCCATGTCAGGCTCCCTGCATGAAGCCTGCTTTTCTCCCTCTGCCTCTCGTTCTCTGTGTCTCTCATGAATAAATAAATAAAATATTTTAAAAAAAAACTTTTTTTACCGACAATAAACTGGGAATCACTGACACTTTTTAACTAGGCAATGGCACAATTTGGGTCATTTTACGAAGACTGACCTGGGAACTGTGTTCATGATGTATATAAGATAAGAAATTTTAGAGGCAATGCCATTAAAAACCTAGTGCAACAGCCCAGGTATGAAATAATAAAGGTCCCGAATTCAAATATACATAATGAGAGTGAAAAGGGATAGATGAATACATTATCATAAAGAAAGGGTTGGTAAAACCTGGTGACTAAGAAGAAAAGGGAGATTTTATAGGCTGAGTATTTGTGTTCTCCCAAAATTTGTATGTTGGAGCCTTAACTCCTGATTTGATGGTATTTGAAGATAGGGGTCTTTGGGAGGTAATTAAAGTTAGATGAGGTCATGAGGGGGCCTGTTATGATGCGATTAGTGCCCTTACAATATAACACCAGAGAGCTTGCTTTCTCTCTCTCCCCCTACACACAACACATAAAGAGGTCATCTGGGCACACAGCAAGATGGGTGATAGCTACCTACAAGCCAAGAAAAGAAGAATTAACAGGAAGATAAGGAGAAGAAAAGAAGAATTAACAGGAAGATAAGAAGAAGATCCAGTCTGTGAAGAAACCAATCTAAATCCACATAATTTAGATCAACTTCAGTTGTTCCTATGACATGCAAGTCAAATGGGGCTACATGTCTTATATAAAATGAAAACAAATAATTGAGTATAAAATAATAATGCATGAGTATGTCTCTGTGCGATGGTCATACAATGATTTTACATTAGAAACAACAGGATGCAAAAAATTATTTGAAACTCTCTGCTACTGGTTTTGTGTTTCTATTTATGCTTCTCTAATGATGTTGGTAATAAGCTTTTCAAACAATCTTACTGACAGGATTTATTGTGTTTTTATTATGATATGCCAGTTGGCACATAATGAGAGGAAACCACTTAATACCCATTTAGACCAATAAGGTTTTTACATTACCTAACTTAAAACAGTAAAACGATCATAGGACTTTTTTTATAAAAAAAAAATCAGCAGGTATTATTCTGATATTACATCAAATCTTCGGGACTGATTTTTTTTTTTCTCTTACTAGATTTGTGTTGTTAAGTTGGTTCTCAAATGATTGATGGAAATCTACCCAATAATGGGCCATGTCAAAGTTAGTCTCCTAGGATCAACTCAACCACACCTGTGCATGAGCTGTAGTAATTTAGAATTAAGTATTTGGGATAAATACTTTTCTCTTGTTGACTTTCATTGATGTGTTATAAAAATCCACACTATTTTTTTCATGTAGTCTAATTAAGGAGATATGTTGTAACGAAATGTGGGTAAAATCTTTTGCTCCTCCAAGAAAGCTCAAAAACAAAGATTAATATTATTACAATTATTACAAGCTCAAAAAACAAAGATTAATATTATTACAATTATTACAAGATTGTAATATTATTACAATCCACACTATTTTTTTCATGTAGTCTAATTAAGGAGATATGTTGTAACGAAATGTGGGTAAAATCTTTTGCTCCTCCAAGAAAGCTCAAAAAACAAAGATTAATATTATTACAATATTAATATTATTAATTACAAAGATTAATATTATTACAATATTATTATCAGCAACAAGCTGATATAGCCTTTTTTTTAAGTTAAAAGAAAAAGAAAAAAAAGCCAAGCTCACTAGTAGAGTTGTCATGATACATTTAGTGGAATATGATTCAGCATAAATCAGTAAAAAGCCTTGAGGACAAGGAAACTGGTTTTCATTTCTGTTGCTTGGGGGATTAATATAAAATAGGCACTCCATAAATATTGGGTAAGGAAAGGAAAGGAAAAAAAGTCTTGAGTAAGAGAGGAAAAAAAGAGTGGGAAAGGGGAAGGATAGGGAGAAAGGTAGAAACCACACTAAAGGCTTTAAATCCATGATTAGCTCAGCATCTTAGGTTCTCCAGAAAACAGACACTGAGTGATGGACTGAGTGCATCTAGTTGATTTGGGAGGGGCAAGGACATTCACTTTGGAGGAGGGGTGGTACAGAAAGGGAAGGAAAGGCAAACAATTAAGGATATATTATTAAGGCAGCAAACACTGTCAGCAATTGATGTGGGTGAAAGGAAAGCTCTTGGAAGCTACAAAGTACACACCTCTCAGCCAAGGCACAAGATAGCTGAAGTGAATTTACCCCCGACAGTCTTCAGGAACTAGTTAGGGGCCACCTCCATTACTTCTCAGGCACATTTGGCCTGCTGAGCAAAGGTCTTGGATGTTGGAAGTCAGGCTGGCATGAGCAAAAATGGTAAAGGGATCCCAAAGATATAAGTGAAGAACTGACAGCATCTGCTACACTCAGCAGCCAAAGATATTTCCATTAAGTTATGTCCAAAAAAAAAAAAAAAAAAGGAAAGAAGCTAGGTTGGAATATAAATTTGGCATGTTCTGGTGCATCAATTAACAGATTTTAGGCTTTTATATTAGAAGAATCTATTTTACAATGGTAGGAATCAGTCGCAGGCAAATCTAAGGAGAGATATCATGATAAAAAAAACAAAAACAAAAACAAACTATAACTAATTCTCACCAATATCAAACTTATTCAGAGACCGTCAATTTCCTGACTCAATTATCCTGAAGGAAATTAGTATGTAAAACAGACAAGCAGAAAGCTTAGTTATATGTCCCAGGGAGAGGTGTGGAGAAGCAAAGATTCTGGTTCCCTATAGTCTTTAGCTAGGAATTGAGAAGTAAAACAAAAGCAACCTTCAGCAGCATCCTCTTTCAAGGAATAGCTAAGCAAGCCAAATGTAAAGAAATCTAGGAGTCTTCTCCTGGCAATTATTAAGTAAAAATATGTTATTAAGTAAAAATATGTACTTAGGAACTCTTTCTAGAAACCGCATGAATATGTGGTTGTTGTTAAAGCTGTATTTTCTGCTAACTTTAAAGCACTGTACTAAATGTCACATAAATTCAGAATAATTACATATGGATATAGGTATGCTTTTTTCATTTTTGACTATTTACAATCATTTCTAACCCCAGTTAATAAAATTATCTTCCAGTTAAGTTTAACTTATGATTCACTAAGCATTCAGTGAATGCCTCTATGAGCAAAGCACAGGACTAAACTCTGAGACACAAAGAAGAAATCACAGTGATTGCTGTCAAGAACTTTATGACCTAGAAAGGAGATATGATGAGTGTGTAGAAAAATGAAGATTTCTAAGGGCCATCACAGAAAATAAGCTATGGAAAGTCAGAGAGGGGATCATTAATTTTGCGTGAGGGAAGATAAGACCTCATGGATCAGATGGCATTTGAACAAAGCTTTAAACCACTTCTAGGATTTGGATGTGTGGAGGGGATAACAGCATTCCATGGATACAAAACAACACAAAGACAAGGCAGCAAGATAACTTGAATGATTTACAAATACAAACAGAGAATTCAATGTGGCTAGAGCATGGAACATATAGAAGGGAAAAGAAATTAAAGTCAGAAACAGATTTATAAAAGGTAGTGAAAGTTCCAAAGCTGCACTGATAGGGTAGCCATTAGCTACATGTGACACTGAGCCTTTGGAATGGAGCTAGAGACATATTTCAAAACCTTAGCATAAAAAAAAATATAAAATACTAATAATTTTTATATTGATGTTATGTTGAAATAAAATTTTGATATATTGGATCAAATATATTTCTTTTCACTTTTTTAATGTGGCTATGACAACATTTTAAATTACACATGTGGTGCAAATTGCCTTCTATTCTAGAACAATAGCTAGAATGTGTATTCTTTTTCGATAAGAAGTTGGAGGTCTTAGGGTAAAGAGTGAATGACTGAGTGACACGATTGGGTATCTGCTTTAATATGACTAATCTTGATTTAAAGGGGAGAGAGTAGACCAGAAAGAAGCAGCTAGAAAAACACACGAGATGTAATGAGGCCAGTGGCAGCAAGTGTAGAAAAGAAGACAGATGTAAGTGATGTTGGGAAGGTAGAACTGGCAGTATTTGGCACGAAATCAGAAGTACTGTATAGGCAAACGTAGAAGCCAAGCGCAATGACAAGTTAGTAGAAGAAGTGACTGGAATAAATGCAATGATGTTAACAAAAACAGACAGAGGGAATTAGTTAAAAGAAAAAAAAAAGATGGATTCAGCTTGGAACATAATGAGTTTTAGGTCCAAAGGATACAGGTGGAGGAGCTGAGCATACAGTTAGAACAGAGGCTCCTATAATTTGAGAGATCTTCAAAGGCCATAAAGAGGGGAAACAAATGCTAACAGAATTTTTTAAATAGCAGTTTTTACTCAAGAAACAAAGTCCTCTTGTTCCTCTTAGATCAGGCATAGAGACCACAGCTTCATATATTATCAAAAAGACCATAACAAATTGTCAAATATAATCGATAATGGCATCTTTAAAAGGAAGTTCAAGGTATGGGAAAGCAGAAAATAAGGGGAAACTCCATTTAGCTCTTGTTTATTGAGTTCCAATAAGAATCAGGCAAAGCACGGCATGCTGAAGAGGTGGGTATGAATGAGGCAACACCCTATCCTGAGAGCATTCATAATCACATAGTTTTTTCTCAGGTAAAGTGAAAATGTTAGTGAATGATGAAGTTGGTAAAAAAATCTGCCAAACCTTTAAGCTGTAAAGATTACAACATCTAATAGAAACAAAACCTGAGGCAGAATGGAGTCATTTCGAGAATGGTACTGTTTTCTTTCATTTTGTGACTGGTTTTAGTACAATACTAGCCTTAACACTTTATAGCATTCTGTATCTTTAAGCTCACTTTTTATGTTAATATTCAGGAATCATTTCTTTCCAGTGGAGAAAAAATCTGTTCTGTGTTCTATGTGAAGTCATGTCTCTAATTTAAAAATATAATTTCCATGATCAAAGATACCCACAGGAGCCTCCTTAAAGCTAAAAAAGACTACATCTTGCAAACTAGAAAAAAAATATCCACTTACTAGTGAGGAAAATGACAATACCACATCCAATTCTCAAAGCATTAACTGGAATTGTATCATGGTCCAGACGCAATTGGATAGGGCTTGGTTAGTGGCACTCTAACAACTACAAACAGAACATTTCAATGTTTGGGGGCACAGGAAACAAGGACATTGAAGGTTTGAAGAATCATTATCTTCCTATGAAAGTCTGACCCCTGAGTAAAGGAATAAAGAATACAAACATTTTTCAAACAGAGAGATGGCAGAGAATGGCTACAGTTTAAGAAACTGAATAGCTATAAACAGAAACTATAATCATGTCTGACAGAGTATGTAAGTACTGCACAATATTAGGATTGAATTCTGTGATTTCCATTGACTGAGGGGGAACCACAGGTTTTTTTTTTTTTTTTCAGATATATACTAGTGGTTCTGGTAGAATATAATGTAAAATTCCTTATGAAAGGAAGACATAAGTCTTTAAAAAGGCTAAATGTGGCAATTTCTTACTACTCATAATTCATATACTCACTTGGACTCATTTCCCTTCCAAAAACAGAATAGAAAAGATAGATGCGGGGATCCCTGGGCGGCTTAGCGGTTTGGCACCTGCCTTTGGTCCAGGGCGCGATCCCGGGATAGTCCCGCGTCAGGCTCCCAACATGGAGCCTGTTTCTCCCTCTGCCTCTCTCTCTCTCTTTCTCTCTCTCTCTCTCTCATGAATAAATAAATAAACAATCTTTAAAAAAAAGAAAAGATAGATGCTTTGTCAGAATTCTGATGAAACATTCTGGGATATAGTCATGGGACTAGGGAGAGAGCTGATGGCAAGTCTTTATGCTTGCAACTAACCCTTATAGAAGAAAATATGATTGAATGATCGTTCTAATAACATAAGAATAAATGATGATACAGTGACAGATCAGACAAAGGAGTTCTTTCTCAGAGGAAAATATTACTGCAATTTCATTTTAACTTGCGCTGAACTATTATTTGGTAAAACGCTATAGATCCTTAAAGAATATTAATTCAAATCTTCTAAGCTGTCAGTGAAATACACTATAACTTTTTTTCTTCTTCATTACTTCAGAAGTCCTGATGCTAGAATGAAGATGTAGTCCCCATTATAGAAAATGTCACTTTATGTGACCCTTATGATGATTACGGAAAATCAAGGCATTGATCTTATCCTCATTACACATTCAAATGATGACATAGTCAATGCCCCTTTCTCACAGTAACATTTGTTTAAGTTTAATTACTGTACAATTAGAAAACCATCTTGTTACTTTGAATGCAAGACATTAATTTAAAAAGAAATAAAATATCTATATGCCATCCTCCCTAAATACCAGCTAGGAGAAAGTCCGAGAACAAAGAGATACTTAAAATTTTGGTATTAAAATATCTTTTATTTGGAGGGAGATTGCTAACTTTTAGTGATCTCTTATTAAATGCCAAGCACTGGATGAAGTGCTGTACATAGATTATGTCATTGAATTCTCATTCTGCCTTATGATATCCTAAAACAGGAATACCAGGAATTGACATTACTAGAGATATGGAGACCCAAGAAAAGTCTTCCTACCCCCACCAATGCAAGCCCCTCACCCCCATTCCAGGTTGCTGTTCCTCTGCCTTATGAGGTTGACTTGATTGACTGCTATAGTATACTCTACTATTGCCTGACATCCCTCCATAGAGAGAAAACAAGTTAAAGAGGCGATAGTAAACATGTCTCTTGGAGACTCCCATGGAAAAAGGTTAGTCTTGTATTTGCTAGCTAAAGTAAAAACATTTTTACGGTTTTTTTCTTTGCCATAGCTAATAATTTTCTCTACCAAAAATAAGCAGAAATGGTAAGAATGTTGCAGAAACGTTTTACAAAGATAGTGGATAAATCAAGTGCTGCAATTATTTGTAACATCAGTGGAGGTGAGGTGAGGAGGAATGTAGAGTTCCCTAGGAAAGCTGAATCAGAAATTTTGGTTACAAGGAGCAAAAAATCAAGCTGAACTAGTTTAAGCAAAATGGAGAATGGGAGGACTCTGAAGCTTCTTAAGAAATACAAGAACAAGTTGAGCATACTGAGCTTGAAAAGGTCAAAATTAGAAAAGTTCTGATTACTAGAGTTCCTTAAAAATTCTGCTAGCGATAGCCAATAACCACATGCAAAGATGCTCAACATCACTAACCATTATGGAAATGGAAATCAAATCCACAGAGAGATACCACTTCACATCCCTTAGGATGCTGGCTACTATAAAGGAAGGAAGGAAGGAAGGAAATAACCAGGGTTGGGGAGAATGTGAAGAAATGGGAGCTTTTGTGCACTGCCGGTAGGAATATAAAATGGTGCAGATGCTATGGAAAACAGTATCAGTTCCTCAAAAAATTAAAGAAAAGTGCCATATGATCCAACAGTTTCACTTGTGGAATTGGAATATATATATATATATACATATATATATGGAAAAGAATTGAAAGCAGGGATGATCATGCTCATAGCAATAGTTAAAAGGCAGAAACAATCCAAATGTTCATCAAAGATGAATAAACAAAATATGATATATACACATAATGATATATGATATATACACATATTATATATACATTAACTTTATTCAGAGTTAAAAAGGAATAAAATTATGATATATACTTTTTTTTTTAAATTCTGATATATACTACAACATGGATAAACCATGAAGACTATACACTAAGTGATATAATACACTAAGTGATATAAACCAGTCAAAACAAATACTGCATGACTCCACTTATATATGGTATCTAGAGTAGTCCAATTTATAGAAACAGAAGGCAGAGCAGTGATTGCCAGGAGCTGGGGGGTAGGGGAGTGGGAGTTATTGTTTAATGAGTATAGGGTTTCAGTTGAGGAAGATGAAAAGTTCTGGAGATGGATAGTGGTAATGGTTGCAACAAAAAATGTAAACATAGCTAGGAAACAGAGAGGGACAGTTGTCAAAATGCGGAGGGCAGCAAAAGTGTTCACTATAAAAGGCAACTTTTAGCAGATAAGCAGACAACTGTTATTTTTCACACTTCCATATGGCTTCCTTTATTCTGACTACACTGAACACTTGTACATCAACTCACATTTCAGTGTCACTTAGTTGCTGAAATTATTTGAACTATCTCCATGAATCTTTCATGTCCCTGGATACTTGGAGTGATACCTTTAAAAAAATTAGTCATCTTTAACAATATGAATGTTGAATTAATAGGAAAAGATTTGGATGTTACACACACTAGAGTATTTTTCTAACTTTATTTTTAGTTTTCAAAAACATCAAGTAAAAGTGATATATAGTGCTTTTAGGTAAGTAGCAAAGGAGAATGCTTTCTGAAGAATGGATATATACTTTTCCTATATTTTTTCCATCTTATCTACATAAATAGCCATAAGAATGCCAATGGTTGCCAGATGAGAAAATAAACTTAGAAATTAAAAAGCATAAATAAATAAACGAGTGAAAGGTGAAGCATTTGCTTTTGGATGAACAAAAACAACAATTAAAGTCTAACAACTGAGGTTTTGTGTTCAGCAAATAATGAGTATATAAATTAGTTAAGAGCAGCTCATGTATGTATTGTATTCCGAGTATTCCATCCTGACCTTCTAATTGTCTCAAAATAAAACACTTTATTGATTTAGGCAAGTCAATTAAGGGCCATTCGGCCATATCTTTATCATGGTTTCTGTGGTTTTATCCCTGGAGATAATTGTCAATTTAGCTAAGAGTAAGTGAAGCTACAAAGAGAAAAAGACATGTAAAACATCTTCTAAAATTTTAAAGTAAAAAACAAAATGACACAAAGTAGAGGGGAAGAAAAAAGAAACAAACGTTCAATTATTTACATTTTGGCAGGTGATAGCTGATATTTGACCTGTTCTGAATTTAATGATTTCTCTTTGAAACTAATTGTGCTTTTATTTGAACTACATCTTTCTGGGAAAGTAAAATTAAGAGAAATAAAATACAACTATTTATTATATTATTGTACAGACATCTTTTCTAAAAAGTAATCCCTTTGCTCAAAAGAATAAATGTTTAGCTGTAACAAAACTGAAGAATCTTTCTTTTATGCAAAAAAGGAGTTAAAAATAGAATAAGTTAGGGGTGCCTGGGTGGCTCAGTCAGTTAAGCATCTGACTCTGGACTTCAGGTAGGGTCATGATTGGGTGGTGAGAGCAAGCCCAGTCAGGCTCTGCACTCAGCAAGGAGTCTGCTCCTTTCTGTCTCCCTCTGCCCCTCCCCCCACTTACTCTCTCTGTCTCTCTCTCTCTCTCTCTCTCTCGCTCTCAAAATAAATAAATCTTTTTTAAAATTAAAATAGTTAATTAAAATTAAATTTTTAAAAAGATCAAATTTCAGTGTAAAAATGGCAAACCACAGTTTTACCCATCCTAATATTAAACATCTGATACATAGTTTATCAATAAAGAGCATTAGGTTACTTAACTCTCAACATTGTTCTCCCCACCAGAGGTGGTACAGTGTAGGATTAAACACCCAAACCTTATAGTCACACTCTCCTGGTTTGGAGTCCGTCTCTGACTCTACCAATCACTTAATCTCCCAGTGCCTCAGTACCCTTATGTGGAAAATATGGATGATGATGACAATGATAATGATGATGATGATAATGACGGTGGTGGTGCTGGTGGTGGTGGTGATAATCCTACTTTACAAGTTTGTTGTGAAAATTAAACAAATGTATATAAAGTGTTTACAATGGTGGCTGACACATAGAAAGTGATATAAAAGTATTCCCATTGTATGTTCAGGTCACTACAGATGCTGAAATCTACAAGTTACGTTAACAGGTAGGGGAAAAAGAGTTACCTGGTTTTATTTCTTCAAGTTGATACTCATTTTTCATAGGTCACTCATTTTTCATAGGTCCAATAGGCTTTATTTGGAAACATGCATGCCCCTTGTTTTCCAATAGAGTAGTATCACACCAGCCCAGCATCCCTCCTTTCCCACTCTTGCCAGGCTGTTTCACTTAATAAATTTGGGGACTCTATCTCTCTCTGCTGCTTCTAATAGCATTTAGCAGTTCCTTTAACTATTGTACAACTACACATGAATAAATACAAGAATATGTTAGAATGATATAACAATGTGAATAAACCCAGAGAAATTAAATGATTACATAAAGCAAATAAAGTCATTGCTGCCAAACTGAACTAATTATATCAAAAAGAAAAGAAGGAAAATTGCAGCAGGGATTCTTATAAAATTACTTTATCCAGCACTAAAATATTTTTTTAATGTATGGTATGCTTAAAATATTAACATTTTGTTAACATTTGCCAATAAGAGACTAGCTACTCATATTTTCTGGTTTTTAACATTTTTTTATTATTTTGGTCAATGTTTTAAACTATCCTAAATGTGAATTTCCTTATAACTTCTAAAATACAAATAATCAGAACACAAAGTGGAGACTATTTAACAATACATCGGAGGAGAGCAAACTTGTTCAAAAACAAACAAAAAAGATAAGTGAGTTGGTAAGTAGAAGGAACCACACAATAATACTCAGATGGTTGGTCTATTCATGGTTATATTTCCATTGACTAGAACTGTGTCTTGCACACACAGGCATTTAATAAACAGTTGTCTGAGTTTTGAATGAATGAAATAGTTGTCAACCTCTAAACCTATTATCAAGCATCTGGACTTTGTAAAAGGTGTCAACAGTCTGAGAAGTGGTTCTCAAATGGAATAGGACCAACCCACTAATGGGTGTTTGAAAATACAGTGGGAAATTGGCTTGTCGCAATGACTGTTGGTGCAACTGCCAGGTAATGGTTGGAGGCCAGAGATTCTAACCTCTCTGCACTATGGAGAGAGGTAGGAAGGACAATTACAGAACAGCCCAGCACAATAAAGAAGTTTTCCACCCAAAATGCAAATAGCAGTCCATCAAGAATTACTAGAAACAGAATTAGGATGGAGGGATAAGAGACAAAGCAAGCAAATCAGAAAGGTTGGGGCAAGATTGGAGTACCTATTAGAGTGCTCAAGACATCTCTGCTATGACTGAGAAAGAAACTGTTTAGAAAACTGAGCCAGGCTAACAATGCCTAAAAATGTCCCAACCAGAGCTTCTGGGGTATTTGTACAAGCTGTAGAAGTGATCCTAAGTCCTTTTTTATAGTAAAAACAAATATGGAACAATTATAAAGTGAGAGGCAAAATTTCTTTAAGATAAGAGATTCAAAGAAATCCCATGTTTGTGGTAAGCACCTGGGGCATGTTCCCAGAACTCCATATACACCCACCCACATACCCTTCACCTCCCACCCTCATACTGTCAGTGGGTGGCACTTTGGTGGAAATACAACCTCAGGTCCTGAGTTGTGAACAGTTCATCAGAGATGAATAGCAGTACTAAGTTTAGAATATTGTGGAGGTAGTACAGGTTAGGAGCAAGAAAAAAACAAGGCATCTAAAGGAAGGTGAAGATGTCTAAGAGAGTTCACCAAAAATAAACTTCAAGGTACAAAATACACAAAGTATACAAAGTGGCAACATTAAGGCCTTGATTATTTCATTATTAAATATTTACTGAACACTTTTATATGCATCAGGCACTGTGCTAGGCCCAAAGGATAGAGATACACAAAAGACATGGTCTGACCCTCATGAAGCTTATAATCTATTGGAGAAGACATTAAACAAATGAACAATAACAGAAACTCACAGAACACTTCAAAGATAGCAAGGAGGTCTACTTTAGATTGAAGTATTAAAGGAGAACTTTGCTAAAGGAGTGGTATCTTCTGAATTCTGAACAATGAATAGGAATTAGGTGATCTTTACAGAAATGCTTCCTGGCAGAGACCTCAGCCTATACCCAGGCCCAAGGCAGGAAGGAGCCTAGCACACAAATTCCTGGAGTTATAACAGGAAAAGTGTGGTTGCTGTCTTGGTGAGCTGGGGACAAAAATCCTTCAACCTCCCACAGGAATTTGGGTTTTGATCTCATCAAACTGGGAAACTAAGGGGGCAGGGTTTAATTAGACGTGAACCAGGTTTTGTATTAATTAAGATCACTGGTGACAATGTGTAGAATTGGAGGAGGCAAAAAAAAAGGGGCAGGTAGATCTTTAGAGAAGCCAGTGCAAGGGTCAAGGTGAGACATGATGCAGCTTAGTTGGGAGTGATAGCAACAGAAATAAGAAATGTAGACGATATGAAGCACAGAGTCAAAAGATTTGGTAATGAATTGGATGTACAGAGTGAGGAAGTGACAAGGATGACTAACTGGTGTGGCACCTGCAAGGGTGATAGAGCCTGCCATGTTCCAAAGCAGGTAGCCTGTTTCAGGAAAGGAAGTTTCAAGGACTCAGTTTTGGATTTGTTCACCAGGAGTGTCTAAAAGCCATCCTAGTGGAGACATTTTTTTAAAAAAGATTTTATTTATTTATCTGACAGAGTGAGAGAGAGCACAAACAGGAGGAGCAGGAGAGGGAGAAGCCTGGATTCCAGGACCCTGGGATCTTGACCTGAGCTGATGGCAGGCACTCTTTAGTGGAAACACTTTATATTTGAATCTCCAACTCAGAAGTGCGTTCTAGATCAGGGTGTGAATTTTGGAGTTTGAAGCACCAATAGAGAATATATAAAGACATAGCAATTGATATGATCACCTAGGAAAAGCATGTTTGTCTCAATCCATGAAGACAACACTATTAAATTCTCTGAAATCAAGTAAACATGATCCCATAATTTTATTTCCAATACCTTTCCATAATATTTTATTTGGTAACCATTCTTTCTGGTCTTTTTTCTAACAAACTAATGTAATACAATGGAATATTACTCAGCCATTAGAAATGACAAATACCCACCATCTGCTTCAACGTGGATGGAACTAGAGGGTATTATGCTGAGTGAAATAAGTGAATTGGAGAAGGACAAACATTATATGGTCTCATTCATCTGGGGAATATAAATAATGGTGAAAGGGAATTGAAGGGAAGGGAGAAGAAATGGGTGGGAAATGTCAGAAAGGGAGACATAACATGAAGACTCCTAACCCTGGGAAGCGAACTGGGGGTGGTGGAAGGGGAGGAGGGTGGGGGATGGGAGTGAATGGGTGACGGGCACTGAGGGGGGCACTTGACGGGATAAGCACTGGGTGTTATTCTGTATGTTGGCAAATTGAACACCAATAAAAAATATATTTATTAAAAAAAAAAAAGAAAAGAAAAAACCTCCCCCCACCCACCCAAAAAAAGACCTTAAATGTTATGGCTCTATGTGCTTCACATTTAGATGACCTTGCAGTAGTAATTGCCTTCTCCTCATGTGCTTTTCATATTCCTGAGTTCAGTAAAATGGTTACTAACAAATGCTTATCAGAAGTTCATTGTGTCCCCTTTCACAAAGATGGCGTGGAAGGCGAAGAAGGAAGTCCCTGCCCCTCTCAAAGCCAAAACCAAAGCAAAGGCTTTGAAAGCTAAGAAAGGCATGAAAAGCTGAAAGGCGTGCACAGACACACAAAAAAAGATCTGAACGTCACCTACATTCCGACGACCCAAGACCTTGCGTCTCCAAAGGAAGCCCAAATATCCTCGAAAGAGCACCCCCAGGAAAAACAAGCTTGATCACTATGCCATCATCAAGTTCCCCTGACTACTGAATCAGCCATGAAGAAAATAGAAGACAACAACACACTTGTGTTCATTGTGGAGGTCAAGGCCAATAAGCACCAGATCAAACAGGCTGTGAAGAAGCTCTATGACATTGATGTGGCCAAGGTCAACACTTTGATTAGGCCTCATGGAGAGAAGAAAGCATATGTTTCACTGGCTCCTGACTATGATGCTTTGGATGTTGCCAACAAAATTGGGATCATCTAAACTGAGTCCAGCCAGCTATAAATCTAAATTTTTTCACCATTAAAAAAAAAAAAAAAGTTCATTGTGAATCTATGACATCTAGTATGTTAGTATGGAAAACATTTGCAGTGTACTAGCATTTCTCTGTTTCCATGACTGAAATCCTGCTGGTCCCATCATCATCTACAATGTAAAATCCAAACCCTAGGCTGCATATTTTTCCAGACCCTCTCTCTTGCCACATCCACATAACATGGCATGATTTTGCAGTAAGTTCTTACATTGCTTCCCTCTGTTCTGCTTTTACCCATGTGTTTCCTATGCCCAGACAAAATAAAAATGCAGTGTTTCTTATTCAAAATTTATGAAGAATTTCAAGACAGTGACAATATAGTATTAAACCAAGTAAAGGGTCCCTCTGAGGCCCTATGCAGTTGCATAGGTTGCAGGCCCATGTCCTGGCCTGTTTCCTGCCCCAGAGATAATAATAGTATCTACCTCATAAGGCTGGTTGGGGATTCAATGAGGCAATAATGTAAAACAAATAGAGCGTCTGGCACATAGTAAATATTATGTAAGGGTGAGCTATATAGATGTACACAACAGAAGATAGTTCATTGGGACTCTGGAGTCCTTTTTTGGGGTTAGAAAGAACCTTGTCTTCCAAATCTTAATTTTATAACATAAGCCTATTTAAAAAGAATACAAGAAAAGTCCTCATATTTTGCATCTTATATTCTTTACCCTCCTTCCATTTAAATCTTCCCCTAATACTACTCAACACTCAACCCTTCTAATTAATTGCCTCTTTGGTAACTCAAAAAAAGGAAAAGGTATAGGGGTAGGATCTATATTTTAACTTCTTTAGGAACTTGTGGAAAGGATGAGTGCCTGATAACCACTGGTCAAACCTCATTCTTGGAAAGAATTTCAACAAGAAAACATCTTTGAGAAAAGTGTAATGGAAAGCAACTCAGACACAACTAAATAGAATCTTATCTCTGTCAACTTAGAGGAGAGGAATCAAAGGAAGAAAAATCTGGAATATTAAAGTATGGCTCCATAAGCCATTTTCGTGCCTAATTTGCCCTCTTTACTTTGTGGAGGAACAAGCACTTGAACCAGAATAATACCATATGATTTCACTTACATGTGAAATTTAAGAAAGAAAACAGATGAACATTTGGGAGGGGGGAAAAGAAAAGAAAAAGTAAAGAGGGAAACAAGCCATAAGTGACTCTTAATGATAGAGAATTGAGGGTTGATGGAGGGAGGTAAGTGGGGGATGGGCTGGATGGTGGCTGGGTATTAAAGAGAGCATCTGGGATCCCTGGGTGGCGCAGCGGTTTGGCGCCTGCCTTTGGCCCAGGGCGCGATCCTGGAGACCCGGGATCGTATCCCACATCGGGCTTCCGGTGCATGAAGCCTGCTTCTCCCTCTGCCTATGTCTCTGCCTCTCTCTCTTTCTCTCTCTGTGACTATCATAAATAAATAAAAATTTTAAAAAAATTCTTAAAAAAAAATAAAATAAATAAAGAGAGCATCTGTTGTGATGAGCACCAGATGTTGAATGTAAGTGATGAATCACTTAAATTCTACCCTTAAGACCAATATTGTACTGTATGTTAACTAAGAAAATTTTAATTCTTTTATAAAAGGGAAAAAATAATACTAGAATTTATCATATTCAAGTTGATATTTTGAAAATATTTTCTGTCTGGATCTGAATTTAAGTACATTAGAAAAATATGAGAATTTACACAGAACAACCAACTTGCTGAAGAAAGAGGTGACTGGATTCTACCACTGCAAGTCTCTAATTTCTTTAGAAATAGAAAATGATTTCAAATGTTGTCAGTATATCTTGAAAAGTAACAACATTTCTTGCAGATATTATATAAGAAATAGTAATAGACATTTTCCCTTTTCCCAGATATTATTTTAATACCCTAAAAAGGGAGAAAAATGACCAAAATAGTAGCAATCATCATCATCATCATAGTAATAGTGATTTTCTTCCCAGGAGCTTAAAGTCCTTGTTAAATATCATTTTATAATGAAAAGAAGGCAAATGGACTATTGAATTACTGGCACTACTATCATTATTTGGATAATGTAATAGCATCTGTAGTGAATTTTAAAATAGTTGAGAAAATCAAACATCCAAAAAATATAAAAAAGCACAGGGATTTCTCTTGTTTTGACCTCTGAACTTCACTCTACAAAAATACCTGGGTGATGGAGTTCTGATAGCTCATAATGTAAATTATGACAGCCTGAATGTAAGACAACATAACAATTTAGAGAATGAGCAGCAAATTGGAAATGTCACACTAACCTATTAGTCTGGATTCTCAGTGTTGGTGACTCACAAATGGGGCAGTTATTTCAGTATTGGCATCTGTGACAAGTCCCACACCAATTCTCCAGGCAAATTAGATTCTTTGGAAACAAACAGACAGTAGAGCAATTTTTATTAGTCAGTCATTAGTCCAATCACTATGGGTGCTGAAGTCATTTAGTGTACAGGTAGCAATGATGTCATCCATTTAGGACTCTGTTAGTGTAACATCTCTGGCTAATATTTTTGTCCGCTAATAAGTATTTGATTCTTCAAATGTGTAACTTTAGTAAAATTATTTGAAATCGCGACAGACATACTCTTGCTATCAGTATAACTAAGTGTGTTAAAAATATGCTCCTTTAAGGAAGCAAAATCGCTTTTTGTGTAGTGTAGTTCTGCTGGACAGGGGCTTTGGAATTAGAATTACATGTAATTTCTGTCCCCCAATGCTTAATAGCTGTGTGGATGTGGACAAGCTAACTTTTCAAAACCTTTATCTTCTTGACCATAAAGTTGTCATAATAAGAGTTCCTACTTCACAAATTGCTGCAAGGAGTCAAGAAATAATCCATGAAAATGGCCTTCTAACTAATGTAGAGTAAGATTCAAAATCATTTCCACATATCTGCCAAGTCATCTGTACCTCTCTGATATCATTTCCTACCTACCACACTCCTCCTTTACCCTCCCTGATCCAGCCACACGTCTCTGCCGTTCCTCCAACATATCAAACACAGTCTTTTCTCAGGACCTTTGTACTCATGATGCTCACTGTCTAGGCCACTTCTGGATGGCATCTGCACAGACACTTCTTTCAGTGGACTTTACCAGGGTTGTCTTCTCTGACTCTCCTCCATAAACCAGCTTCCCCATCACTACACTTTTTTTTCCCTTTACCACCACCAGACACTTTATTTGATTGTTTATTGTCTGAAACCCCCTCCCAATAAAATGTAAATTCTATATGAAGAGAAATTTCTTATTTTGTTCATTTTTGTATCCTAGTACACAACAGGTGCTTAACAGAACTTTATCATTGATTAGCAGAGTATAGGAGAAAGCAGTATCCTGGTAGACTATTAGGATCTTGGCTTGTGGAAGTGAGCAGGTAGTGGTACAACTCATTGAGTTTGGAAATCCAAGAAGAGAACGTGGTCAGGGATGTTTTAGTTCTCTACTACTGTTTAGCAAATTACCTGCAAAGGCAGCAACTTAAAACAGCAAGCACAGAGTTTCAGAGATGTGGGAGCAAATTCACTAGGTGGTTCTGGCACAGGCTCTTTACCTGTTGCAATCAACCTACCAGTCAGGCCTACAATCATCTCAGGGATTTGTTGTGATTGAAGAATCAACTTCCAAGTTTGCTTATGTGGTTATTGGCAGCTCTTAGTTCCTCCTTAGTTGATGCCTTGGATGTTTCAGTTCCTTGTAACATAGGCCTCTCCACAGGACTACTCACAACACAACAGCTGGCTTACCCCTAATGCCCCTCCTTTCTGTGTGATATCCAAAAGAGAGAAAGTATAAGCAAGAGAAAGCTTTCAAGATAGAAGCTGCAGAATTTTCTAACCTAGTATCAGAAGTGACATGCCATTACTTTTGCCATATGGTATTGGTCACACAGATCAACCTTGGTACAATGTGAGGGGACCATACAAGTGGGTGAATACCAGGAAAGAGGGATCATTAGGGAACAGCTTGGAAACTGGCCAGCACAGGGGACAAATGGTAAGTTCAGCAAAGTACAGGCTGACTTTGAAGGGCCTCTCAGATATTTAAGGGGAACTATCAGACAGACAGTGGTGGGGACAGTTCTAGCAAATGAAGACAGGTCAAGGGAACCAAGATAACATCCTAATTTAAGCGTGCTTCTATGATAATCACAGCTTTTGATTCAATTTATTATCTTGAAATTTCAAAAAAATTGAGATTAAACTTGATCTACTTTCATTTCGTTTTGTACCACTAATATTGTTATTTTTGATGTACGAACTTTGAAATATATATATACCTATTAAAATTTAGGAAAATCTGGGGTGCCTGGTGGCTCAGTTGGTTAGGCATCTGCCTTTGGCTCAGGTCATGATCCTGGAGTCCTGGGATCAAGCCCCACAAAGGTCTCTCTACTCAATGGGGAGCCTGGGCTCCCTCTACCTCTGTCTGCTTGTGTTCTCTCTCTCTCTTTCTATCAAATAAATAAAATCTTAAAAAATAAAATAAAATTTCAGGAAATCTTCCACTCCATAACTAATAACTATATAATTAAATGGTCCTATTATTAATTCATTCTAGTAACACTTAGTGAATTAAAATTAGAATACGTAAAATCTATTTTATATCTATCTACATCATTGGGAAGTTTGAAATCACTACACAAAAACATTTCCCTACCTCAAGTCTTCCCTATTATCTTACATTTCAGAGAAAAAAAAGAACAACCCCTCCAATTGTGTCCTTGATGCCACCTGACCCACCTTCTCTGAGAATGTGCTCATGAATGATCTCCCCACATCTCACCTTTCTAACTACATGTTCTCATAGGATTCCTCCCCTCAGCTCATGAATATATTCATGCCCTCTTCTTAACAACTCTTCCTTACTTCTTCTATCTCATCTTCTTTCTTCCTTTCTCTGCCAAACTTTACAAAGCAAATACATTAGCTACTCCTATTTTTCCCCTCCATTTATTGAAATCCAACATACATTCTCATCTGCTCTCTCCCATGCTCTCTCCCATGGCTTTACAGACCTCCTAGCCATCAAATCCAGTGCTTTTTCTCACTTTAATCTTTGTCTGCAGCACTCAATTGTGTCAGAAGCCTTCTTGTAACAAATCCTCATTTCTAAGTTTTCATTACAGACTCTTCTGTTCCCATCTCCTATCTCTCTTCTCTGTTGGTAGCTACTCTGTCTCATGGCACCAGCCCAAATAGAGGTATCTCCCAAGGAATGATCCATGGATTTCTTTTCCTTCATGTTTTCTCCCTTGCCAGTTTCACCCAAGCTCATGATTCCAAATACCACCTGGATGTTGATAATTTCTACCTATCTGTTTATAGCTCTTATGTATCTCTCAAGCTCAGTACCATATTTTTAACTATAATACTACATTTTTTACTGAAGTTGATGTATTTCCTCCTTAATGGGATATCATCCTCCTGACACCCCAGCCTGAAAACATTTTCATGCTACTAGCATTTCACTTTTCTTTGCTTGCCAACATGTAGTCAATATTCATTCAGCCTTCATACAGTATAACATTCATTACTTCCTTATTCTCAGCCCCCCATCCTACTTCAGGCCTTTATGATTTTTCATCTGCAACACTGGTGGAGTCTCCAAACTTCCCTCCATTTTTTTCCCTCCACATTCTGTTTTACACATGGTGCCAGAACCTTCTAAAACATGTCTAGAAAGACATCAGTTAAGTCCCTGTTACAAAATTAAGTCCAAACTCCTTATTCTGACATATTATTCCTCCATTAACCGATCTGGACTTAGATGTCACATTGATTACCACGCTCACCAAAACACTCCAACCTTCTTGATTCAGTTTCTGCTTTTGAGTGGACTCAATAATTTAAGGCGCAAAACTATTATCTGAAACAGCAAAAATAACTGTTTGACCTCTGATTAATGATCAAATTTTGTAAAGAAAAAGATATTCGCAACACTTATTAAAGAGGTAAGGGGAGTTATCACAATAGGTATAGGAATAACTGCAATGGAGTTCTGCAGTACAAGAAAGAGATTGTGCTCAATTCTACATACGAAAAGGAAAAGTGAGAATTTATAGCCAAGGAGTGGGGAGGCCAACATATGTTGCCGAGGATGTGTAGAAAAAGGAACCCGCATGCATTGTTGGTAGAAATGCAAACTGGTGCAGCCATTGTGGAAGACAGTATGGAGGTTCCTCAAAAAATTAAAAACAGAAATACCTTATGATCCAGTAATCGCACTACAAAGTAGTTACTCAAAGAATATGAAAACACTAATTCATAATGATATATATGCACACTGATGTTTATTGCAGCGTTACTTAACAATACCAAATTATGGAAGCAGCCCAAGTATCCATCAATGGATAAAGAAGATGTGATACACACACACACACACACACACACACACACAGAATATTATTATTCACCCATAAAAAAATGAAATCTTGCCATTCACAATCACATGGTTGGAGCTAGAGAGTATAATGCAAAGCAAAATAGTAAGAAAAAGACAAATTTATGATTTCACTCATTGTGGAATTTAGGACACAAAACAAACAAAAGAAAAAAAAAAGACAAACCAAAAAACAGACTCTTAACTATAGAAAACTGATGGCTACCAAAGGGGAGAAGGGTGGGGGATGGGTGAAATAGGTAAAGGGAATTATCTTGTGTTCTCTTTCCCATTTTGTAAGATGGTAGGCAAGAAAAGCTGAGAAGCTGGATAATAAGGAGAAGAAACCTGAAGCCAACAAGGCTGATGCTGGTGGCAAGCTTAAGAAGGATAACCTCAAGGCTCAAATGCCAAAGAAGGTGAAGCCCCAATGCAGCCAAAACCCTATCCTAGTCAGAAGAATTGGCAGATATGCCTGATGGGCTGATTGGCTATGTATTCCAGAAAGACCATGTATAAGAGGAAGTATTCAGCAGCTAAATCTAGGACTAAAAGAAAACGGAGAAGGTTCTTACTATTGTCACAAAACCAATTGGTAGTGAAAAGAATGGTGATATCTGAGTGTTTAAACTTCAAAAACAATGCCTAGATATTATCCTACTGAAGATGTACCTCAAAAGCTGTTGAGACATGGCAAAAGAAACCTTTCATTCAGTATACGAGAAAACTTCAAGCTAACATCACCTCTGGGACCCTTTTGACCAACCTCACTGGATGCCATGGAGGCAAGAGGGTGGTTTTCCTGAAACAACTAGGTGGTGGTTTGCTACTTGTGATTAGACCTCTGGCCCTCAATCAAATTCTTCTGTGTAAAACCCCCAAACATCTCACTGATGCTTAATTCAAGAAGAAGCAGCTGTGTAAACCCAGACACCAGGAAGGTGAGATCATTGACACTACGAAAGAGAAATATGAGATTACAGGGCAGCCAAGGTTGATCAGAAAGATGTGGATTTACAAATTCTACCAACAATCTAAGCTGTTCTTCAGCTTCAGGGCTGCCTCTGCTTTGTGTTTTCTTTCACAAATGTAGTTCTAAACTTCTTACGAAGAACCTAATTAAATAACAGATCCATTAAAAAAGAGTACAATTATCTTGATAAATACTGAGCAATATATGGAATTGCTGAATCACTGTATTATACACTTGAAGCCAATATAACACTATATATTAACTATACTGGGATTAAAATTTTTAAAAAAGTCAGGTCCTATGTGAGAAGAGTTCAAAGGAGCCTGAATAGAGTTTAGTTAAAGAATCTTTGTCAATTCAGCTGAGTTCAAATACTAGCAACCCAGGATCTCTGGGTGGCTTGGCGGCTTAGCACCTGCCTTTGGCCCAGGGCTTGATCCTGGAATCCTGGGATCAGGTTCCCTGTGGGGAGCCTGCTTCTTCCTCTGCCTGTGTCTCTCCCTCTCTCTCTGTGTCTCTCATGAATAAATAAATAAAATCTTTAAAATATATATATATTAGCAACCTAAACAAATAATCCCCAAATCTCATTTTCCTAAAGAACAGAAATGGTTTTCAATGAAAGATCTTCAATCAGCACATTTAATTATTTTTTATCTGCAGTAAAACTGGCTTTTCATCATTGAGTCAAAAAGTTTTACTCTGCAGCTTTGTCTAGTTAGAATGGTAATAATTCAACCACGTAGCCAATTAGAAATGCATCCTTTTCTTAGTTTTGTAATGAAAATAAAAATGTTAAACAATATGTAGGAATGTGACATTAGATATGTTTTGTGCTCACAAAACACAATTATCTAGTAACAAAATTTGATCAGTAACAACACCTTATGGGTTAATCTATGAATTTAGAGGTAAAGTCATTGATAGTTAAAATCATCAGTAATTTTCATAAGCTAGAAATTCACAAAATTATGTAAATTATAATTCTACAGAATAGGTGCTAATTCCATACATATCAATATTAAATACCATACTAGAACTTAAACACAGTTTGAGGAGTGTGAAACTCCAGGAAACATGACAAGAAAACATATCACTCAAACCCAAGTATATTTCTTTCCTGCGTGATTGTACACTAAAACAGAGAAAAGTTAGCATACTGATTGATTATCCCCATAACCCATTTTCTCATACTTCACATGGGAATTCCCTCAGACCCTCCAGGGTATCCCTCTTGGTCCTCACATTTCTTCCTATAGGCATGAGCCTAGTAGTAGTGGGTATAGAGCTGCTTTCTTAGTATGGCTGGTTACCACTATGACCCAACTGGGTATGGAAGAAAACATGCCTTGTCTATATAACAAACAAAAAAGTCTTTCTTTGACCTCAATTTTTAATTAACAGTCAGCAATTTTTCCTGTACTTCCTAATATGCATAAAACTTAGAGATCACATGTATTGTGTTGCTCTGGAAAGAAACATTTTTTTTTTTTTTTGGAAAGAAACATTTTATCAGAATATTCTTTGACAAGCATTGGCGGGTCATCTAGTAAAAGTGTGTAGACATGGAGTCAGAAGACCCAGTGTGAATTCCAGTGCTGCTGCTTTTTAGCTCAGTGACTCAGCATGTCACATATTCTCTTCGACCTTCAGTTTCCTCAGGAGCAAAATCGAGGTAACAATTCTCTCAGGTGATAGTTCTGATGTGAGTAAAAAGTGAGATAATACATTGTGAAAACTAACACAATACAAAAAACAAGGCATTTTTTTTTTTTAATGAGGGCTCAGAAAATCTTTCCTTAGCAAAACCAGACTCCTCAGGTCACATTCACATTCACATACTGATAGTTCTCAGGTTGAAAAAAAAAACCCAGCTCCATGTGTCTCTGTATGAAACTGAAAAGCAGGTGCACTTTGATTGACTAATGGCTGTATAACTTTGACGAAAACTGAGCTAAAATAGGATTTTGGTAATATTAAACTGAAACTGAGCAATATTAGAGGCAAGAAGTTCTGCTAGGTTTTCATCTTAAAAAGCCAAAAAATATGAAATAAAAATATGTATTTCTTTCAAAATCCCTACAGAAGTTGCATTTCTTGGTGTCACCAGCCACATTCTAAAACCTATGGATCACTTGAGGACCAATTATAATCTTCCTGGAAAAAAAAAAGAGAAACCTCTAATTTCTTTCTCTCCAAATCATCTCTTCTCTCATAAAGCAACATCCTTCCCTCTTTCATGGCCATCTGAGAATAGATAGCCAATGGTGTATTCCCTATGTTCCAATAATTAGTATACATCTCTCTTACATCAAACCACATCTACTTGTAGTGATGGTAGCTAAGGTTGCAGGCTAGAAAGATCTTGTTTATATTTGCATATCCCTTAGAAATACAAGGGATCCATATATCTATATTTATAATATTTATATATCATATATAACTAGTTGAAGTTAACCAAATATCTAGTCATTGAATATAGGACTATCCTGAAAGCACTGGTTTATCAATAATGGCCAAAATCATAACACTTAAAGGAAAGGACTCACTGTTGGACTACAATTACAGAAGACATTATAAGCAGGGTTAGCATGAAGGAAAAGATGCAATTAAACTTTCCTTTCAGCCTTTACACTTTCCTCTCTTTCTTCCCCCACCGCACCTTCATGCTACTCCCTTATTGCTCAGATAATTATCATACCCACACACACACATACCCTACCATGACTCCTAATAAATGCCATAAAAATCTTTGTCCATCTCCTTTCAAATACAGCTCCCTTAGTGCCACTTTTCTTCTGATTATGGAAATTCTCACACAAATATAAAACAGAGTTCCCTCCATTATTATTGTAAATATTTACATTTAAATACACAGACATACACATTTATATGTAAATACTTAAATAACTTTTAAATCTAAAATGCCAACTCTCTGATCATGACTTTTATGGTTGTGATAATCTAAGTGCAAAAAAGATACCTAATGATAAGATGATAATAGGGAGATAAGTGATAAAGACAGAGAGATAGACACAGATAGCCAGAAGTCAAGAGTATGTATGTCTATGTATGTTTATATGTATATATGTTCCTACTTGGGGTAAAATACCCTTTAAGTCACACTACTTTAGATAGCCTCCTCATTTATTATAAGTGAGGTCAGCCATATGAAGAAAAAAATATTTTCTCCCTGAATCATGTAAAACATCAAATAATGGACAAGACCTTTGCAAAATGCTTCTTACTCTGCAAACTTGTATCTTTCTTTAATCTTAGGTAAAAATGATTTCTAAAATTGGTTTTGAACCCTCAAATCATTCATGATTGTAGCATTCTATATTCTAACCTCTCTTTTCAGATGTCTTTGTCTCTATGACAGTTTCACAGAAAAATCATTTCTTTTCCTTTTTTGAAAAAAAGTTACTTGCTTCAAGAAACTCCATTCGGGTTCTCCTTCAAAGATTACACAATTGGGAAAAAATCTACAGTATTGCAATTTATCTATAGAAAATTATCACATTTAAGCCAACCACACAATATATGTTTTATGCAACCCTTGAAATCAAGGAAATAAGTATAACCTCGGTTTTATGATAAAGGAAAGCATACGTACAACTTAAACTGATAGAACCAACCATAACCTATACCTAGTAGACTACTTATAGAAGTATCTGATGCACCTGAAATTAGGAGTCATGAGTTCTCTTCCCTTCCTCTCTATGGTTATTTCACAAAACAACCACTCTAGATTTGTTTTCTCCTAGCCACTCTAATGTTTGCCCTCCCTGCCTAGCAGGGCCGTGCTGAGAATCAAATGAGATAAAATATATTTTAAAATACTGTATTGTAAGATAAAATCAAAGAGGGAGGCAAACCATAAGGGACTCTTAACTCTAGGAAACAAACTGAGGGTTGCTGGAGGGGAAGGGGAGAGGGATGGGATACCTGGGTGATAGGCATTAAGGAAGACACATGACATAATGAGCACTAGATGTTATATGCAACTGATGAATCACTGAACTCTATCTGAAACTAGTAAAACACTTATGTTAGTTAATTGAATTTAAATAAAATTTTATAAATAAAATAAAATGTGTTGCTTCATTATTACTATTTAGGTAAATAACATTATAAATTATTTTTTACTTTTCAGGAAAACAGAAACTTCTACCTTTATTATTAACTTCCAAAACTAAATATTTCAGTAGCTTAAATTTTTTGACTTGCTGGTTGAAATGCCAAACTATAGATATGAGGCATAAAGGCTTTGGTAATGATAGGATTTGTTAAGTAATTGCTTAAGATCTTACATGTTTTAAGGCACAGTTTTTTAGGAATCTGAGAAGACTGCAGGGAGTTGAAGACATAATGGAACCAAACCTAGTAAAGAAGGAGTACTGAGTTCATAGGCCTGGCTTAGAGTCTTAGCCAGCCAACTGACCCTCCCTGTGTCTCTAAACTTTAGTCATATCTCCCAGTCCTTGAATTCCCTAAGTAGATGACCTCAGATTCACCTTTCTTCCCTTAAAGAAAAATGTCTTTAAATAAGGATTAAGTCTCCTTGCAACCCGTTCCCTTTCCCCAGCTTTATGTATTTTAAAAGGATACAGAATAGAAAAATTAAGACAATTATGATAAGCTCAAAATTTATCTCCCTAAAATATTGCTTTCACCTTGTCATTCTGCTCTTCCAAATGTCCAGTGTCTTGTAACTGACCTTAAGATAAAGTCCAGTGGCATAAGCAGCCTACATGGTTCAACACAATACAGCTTTATCTGTCCATTTTCAAATCACCTCTTAACAACCCAACAGCATGATTAAATACTCATGCTCATTCCCTCCCCAGCTTCACATGCAACTCTTTCTCTCTACCTATTTGAATTCTACCCAACCGTAAAGGCTATCATAAAGATCTCTGTCTTTGTTGAATACCTCTGAAGTACTTGTTTGCATCTCTCCCTCATTTTTGCCTTTTGCTACTGATTGTTTCATGAGCATGTGTCTAGTTTCCAACTATAAATTATAAATTCCTGAGATAGGAATGAACTTGAAAGTTGGGACAACCTTCAGAGCCACTGCAGAAAAAAGCAATAGCATAACCAACAAAACTGAACGTGAGTATAAGAGTTAATACTGCCATCTTCACAGACCCTCAAAATTTTTCAGAGTATTGTTTTATTAGAGGGGATGACAATTTTGTTATCTTTGCTATGACACATTTTACAATGAGATTGAATTTCTATCTTCGAATGCTATGTTTGTATACAATTTAGTCATACATTCCTAAAAATGCAGCAAGTATCAGAACAAAAAGACCTATTGTTCTCATTAAGACTGTCACCAAGGGATATATATACATATCATTAAAGATTTTTTTAAAAAGCAGATTTGAGACAATTACAGTTTAATTTATACCAAGTGTAGGTGTTAATAATATTTCTGAACATCTTTAGCTATTTGTCATTCATTTCTTCCACTGGGAATCTTCCTCTTTTGAAAATCAAGGAGAAATGAGGCCAATAAGCAGAAAATCTCACCAAATTTTCACCCTTCCTCCCAAACACTTTACACCCAAATGCTGACCAGATTTTAGAGGGCTATGAATGTACCACAGTCAAATACAGACCTTTGACATACAAAAATAAAATAAAATAAAAATGTGCAGCGACTGATGTTTCTCAATTGTACTTCTAAGTCTTTTTGAAGAAAAATATTGTTAAATGAAATGAAACCGAATTAATCAAGATATAAATAATCTGTGTCTATGTCTATCACTTAGCTAAGGCATTTTATATCTTATAAATTTTACATTTTTCCACAATTTAACACACTTTACTTCCTATCTGATGTAGCAGATTAAAGGTAAACTAGAAGGCTGGTGATAAGTGTCAAAGAAAAGTGCCAAGGAGGCTACACTCTGGAGCACTGGAAATAATGATAAAAATTTATACAAACCACTGTGATATACCTGGTTTTGAGGCCACGCTGACAAATTAAGAAGAAACATTAGGTTAAGAGTAGAAAACCCAAATCAAGTACAAATTCACAAATTATGGAATTTAGCAAAGATATACAGATGGAGTACCAAAAGAATTCTGTGCAAAAGCTAATGTGGGTGTAATATTTCTAGGTAAAATTTACCTATTTGTCATAAGTTGAGTTTTTTAGAAATTTTGATGGTAGGCTTGACTTTGCTTGGATTGATAATTACTATTTCCCTAGAGTCCTCTGAGGGCCTTCAACTGAGACTGTATCACCCCTCATACTCCAACTTCATCTGAGATGAATATGGATGTATACAAACACCCCTCACCTGGCTCCCTCCTTCATCTGACCGAAATTGCCTCTTGGTCTCATATTCTCACCTTCATGTTTATTCAGATTTGGATATTAAGCTAATGGCTTTTCTTTCCTGTTGTGCTTCTGCAACTCTGCTTCGGTAACCTACCTATACCCTTTATGTGACCTCTGTTCAGCTCTACTCATTTTAGCAAGAACTTTTCAAAGGAAACACACTGTACTACCTGCCTGACATAATGGCAATGGCCCAGGTTTATCCTCATGAAAAACAGTATTATAAAAGAACCATGTACCAGCATTCCTTGTAAAATGAAGAAACCCTTGCACTGTGTAACATCAGACAGTAAGTTTTAAAGGGTTTTGAATGCTTACCAGTGGCAAAATGTCCAAAATTTTAAGGATACAAGATAGTTTCCTTTAAAAAACACATTTTTTATTCAGTCCAGTCCTAAGGCATCTCTCCTGGTCATTTGTTGCCTCTAAAACTGCCCTCAATTTAAGTGACTTGGCCTTATGAAATAGGACCCATATATCTTCCTTTAGCAATCCAATTTTATCTTACAATATTTTTTGTAGTAGCAATTTTCCTTATTTCCATTTTTTTTACCAGAATCATAGCTAATTTGGTATTGCATGACTTGAGTACACCTTTACCTTCTTTCTCCTCCTCTTACCCAGCTATTTGCAACATAGCAAATCCCATAAGATTTTGAGAGATAATGGAATATACCATCATCTAATATTATATAAATGTAATCAGAAGAAATTTTACTTTCAAGTCTTCTAATTGTTAAAAGTAAATTGATCTCTATTCTATCAATTCAACACTTCAGATACTATATACATAGCAGATTTATAGCTCCTCATTTTTTTGTAACTCTGTTCCCTCAGCCAGAAAATTCCTCCATCTCATACTATTAAATCCTAGGTATTCTTAAACTTCAGTAAAAAAGTCATTTCCCCAAATAAGCTTCATAATACTACCAAACTTTCCTGGCCTCTTACTCTTTCTCTCAATGTCTTCATTTCTTCCTACATCCCCCTGCACACCACAAGGAAACCCCCTCTCAGCATTCAGATCTCATTCCTACAAACACTGTTCTGCAACACATGCCCTCAGAACTTTACCAGGTAGCTAACGATAATACAACTAAATCAGATGTTTTATGTAGAACAGAGTCAGTTCAATTACTAACAGATTACTGTTATGTTAGGCTGAATGAGCTCAACAGCAGTTTGCATTACTTTGAACTACAAATGGATTAATGATGCAAATTTTTAGGCATAATGGATGCAATTTTTTAGACATAATATGTGCCAGGGGATAATTTAGGTTAAATAAAGGACTTCATAACTCCTTACGTGGGCCTTTCATAGATGATATCAATGCCAACACTGTATATTTGCAGCAATTCGTAACTAACAAAAGCTAGACTCTGAAATCCAAATCCTAATTCCAACTCTTGAAGCTCTTCTGTTGAATCATCAACTTATTTTTACTATTTATTACTAATTTATTACTATTATTTATTCATCCTTGCAAAGATTATTAGCTTTATTATGTCTCACCTAATTGTATCAATCTAGGCTCAATCTTATAAGTGAGGTGCTTTTTAAAATGTTATGTAAGCCCGATAAGAATTAACAGCTCTTTCTTCAGTTCTTTTACTCTTGGACATAATTTGGACCCATCTCCTTCCACACAGTACTTTCTGAAATAAGCTTGATCCCTGTATATTTCAGTTAGTTTCATATAGATAAAAAGTGCCGTACAACTGAAATTAATATAATAATATAACTATATAACAACTAATTAATATAACATTATGTATCAACTATTCTTCAATCTTAAAAAATGTGTAGGGCAGCTCAGGTGGCTCAGTGGTTTAGTGCCACCTTCAGCCTAGGGCCTGATCCTGGAGACCGGGGATCAAATCCCACGTCAGGCTCCCTGCATGGAGCCTGCCTCTCCCTCTCTGTCTCTCTGTCTCTCTGTCTCTCTCTCTCTTTCTCTCTCTCTCTCTGTCTCTCATGAATAAATAAATAAAAATCTTTTTAAAATGTGTATATGCAAAAAACTATAAGACACTGATGAAAGAAATTGACTAAGGCACAAATAAGTGGAAAAATACCCATGTTCATGAATTCGGAGAATTAATATTTTAAAGTGTTCATACTACTCCTGCCAATCTACAGATTCAGTGCAATCCTTATCAAAATTCCAATGGCATCTTTCACAGAACTAGAAAAAGCAATTCTAAAATTTTTATGGAACCACAAAAATCCTGAATAGCCAAAGCATTACTGAGAAAGAAGAACAAAGTTAGAAGCAAAGCACTTTCTGATTTCAAATGATACTATGAAGCTATAATAATCAATACAGTATGGTACAGGCATAAAATAAAAAAAATAGACACACACACCAATGCAACAAAATTGAAAGCCCAGAAATAAACCCAGGTATATATGGTCAACTAATATTTAACAAGAGAGTCAAGAATCCTCAAAGGGAATAAAATAGTATTTTCAATAAATGGAGCTGGAAAAACTGGATATTCAGATGCAAAACAATGAAACTGAACCGATATCTTATACTCACAAAAAATTAACTCAAAATAGATTAAGGACTTAAATCTAAATACTGAAACTACAACTTCTAGAAGAAAACATGGGAAAACCCTCTTTACATTCTTGGCAATGATTTTTTTTTTGACATTATGACACCTGAAGTACAAGTAACAAGAGTCAAAATAAGCAAGTGTTACTACATCAAAAGGAAATAGTTTCTGCACATCAAGAGAAACAATCAATAGAGTAAAGAGATAACCTATGGAATGAGGGAAAATATTTGCAAACCAAATATATAGGACTCAATAGCAAACAAAAACAAGAAAAAAAAAAACCAACCCAATTTTTTAAATGGGCAGAGGATCTAAATAGACATTTTTCCTAAAAAGACATACAGATAATTAACAGGTACATAAAAAAAATGCTCCACATTATTAATCATCAAAGTAATGTAAATCAAAATCACAATGAGATATCACCTCAAACCTGTTAGGATCTTTATATCAATAAAAGATAACAAATGCTAGCAAGGAGGCAGAGAAAAGGAAATGCTTGTAGATTGTTGGTGAGACTGTAAACTGGTACAATGACTATGGAAAATGGTAGGGAGGTTCCTCAAAAAATTAAAAATGGAACTAGAATATGATCCAGTAATCCCAGTTCCACATATATATCTTAAAGAAACTTAGTATCTTAAAAACCATCTGCATTCCCTTGCTCATTGTAGTGTTGTTTACAATAGCTAAAACATGGAAATAATCTAAACGTCCATCAGAGGATGAATGGATAAAAAAAAATGTGGTGTGTGTATAGATGTAATATTATATGGCCAAAACACAAAAGAAATCCTGTCATTTTTAAAAACATGGATGAACCTGGAAGGCATTATGCTAAGTGAAATAAGCCAGACAAAAAATGACAAATACCACATGGTATCACTAAAAACCAAATTTATAGAAACAGAGAGTAGATTGTTGGTGGCCAGGGGTAGGTCACAGAGAATGGGTGGATGTAGTCTAAGGGTACAAACTTCCAGTTATAAGATGAATAATTTGGGGGATCTAATGTACACCTAGCTGGCTATAATTAACAATATTCTATTGTATATTGGAAACTTAAGAAAGTAAACCTTAAAAGTTCTCACTACAAAATAAAAAACAAACAATAGGAAACAGGTAACTATGTTAGCAATTGATGTGTTAACTAACCTTATTTTGGTAATTATTTTCCAATATATACATATATCAAATTATCATTTGGTTTATATCTTAAACTAATCCAATGTTATATGTCAATTATATTTCATTAAGCCAGGGGTGAAGGGAATGTGTGTGTGTGCATACGTGTGTGTGAATTCTGTAGCCATAAGCATTCTTCCTGCAAAGACATATTTGTAAAAGGTGACTCAGTTGTCTGTATAGTTTAATAAAATACAGCAACAAAACTATCTTTGTAGACATACAACAGAATAAATAACAATATTTTGTAGTATGATTAATCTCACAAATTTCAAATCTTTTCTAACACTTAAATCCTAAAAAACAGTGCAATATGATTTCTACTACTTAAATAAAATGGTATTTGGTTTCTTTGTGATGATCCCATTACCAAAGTCTCCTGATTAGAAATTAGATAAGCATACAAAATAAATATCAAAGAAACATAAATAAATTGGCATCATCTATAATAATAGCAAAATTGTTTAAACCTTCCTAAAGCTATTCCTAACTAGCAAGAGTGTTTTTGCATAAGTGATACCTAGGGGCTTAAAAGAATTAACACCAAAGCAGAGTCTTCATCTAAACTCCTTGAATTTCCCCCTCTTTTGCATCTGAGTAATTGACCTATCTACAGTTCAATGACTATTCTAGAATCTATACTACTTGAAAATTAGTATCTTGTTAACTAAACTGCCATTACCAAGATCACATTCCAAAAACTACTGTAATACTGAGTGAACTCCACTGACTGAAGACTTGAGTCCAATAAAAGATACCAGAGATAAAAGTTTCTGTTTTCTTAAAAGTAGCAAATTTTAAGAACAGAAAAAATACAGACTTCTCTGTTCTTTAAAGTTAGCCTCCTCTCCTTGTTCTCAATAGATTTTATAACAATGATAGACTCCTCTTTTTACTTATTTCTTCTGCAAAGCTTTTGTTGTGGCTCTATCATCTGAAGACAAAGACAACACTTGAGATATTAGAGGAAAGAAAAGCTTCCACCTCAGGTAGTAAGATAGAAAAAGATGTTAAGGCATATATTATCTCCCTGGACCTATACTGCATTCTTATGAAATCATTTTTATTGTAAGCATTTAGAGTAGTTTTAGGTTGTAAAACCTATTAATATGTTCAATATGTTTAGTTCAAACATGTTTATATCATTTGCTATAATCCAAATGTTGAAATCTACTTTTTAGAATTCTGATGATTTAATAAAACAATTACTTTATACTTCTTGCTGTTCATATTTTTACATTTGGCTATTAGCTAATGGTGAATAAAACTATTTTAGATTGCTTTAATAGCTCTGATATATATAAAGGCTTTAGTATTCCCCTTGCCCTTCCTTATAACAATTTAAGTAGGATTTTCCAGTTATCTCAAAAATAACCCTTCCCTTTTCTCTCCTGAAACACATAGTCCAGAAGTTTTTTTTTTTCTTAAGTTACTACCAAAATCATTCGTTAATGATAAGAAGAAAAATGGGGTTTTTAATTCATTTTTTGAGTTAAGGGTCTTCACCTCCACTCAACCGTCACTACCATATATGCCATACCTGGAGTTTGGATGCACATCTATCTAGAAAATGGTTGTAAAGGGCCATTTCCTCCTGTACAGACTAAATCTATTTGGAAGGGAAATTTCTAGGTCAAGAGTGCATATGAGCGAACATTGACATTGGCAAACGTTAACCATCTATTCTTTTTTCATGATTGCTACCAAATCCTACCAGAAAGTTGACCCACAAATATTAAGACAGCTCTCTCTTCATTTCCTTTATACCTGGACATAATTTGGATCCATCTCTTTCCACACAGTTTCTAGTGGTCCAACAGTTTCATTCCAGTAAAGTCATAGCTATATGACTAATGGGAAGGAACCGCTGTGCACTGACCATACTGACAGAATATACCTCAAGGTTGCAGCAGCCACACTATGTCAGTAGGAATCAAAAAATCCAATACCTGTGATCAAATTACAAACCAACACATATAGGGGAGGGGAATCATTTGTTATATGATCAATTTTACATTACTTTGAAACTTCACATTAAAACACATTAAATACGACAAAAATGTGGAAATGTGGGCAATTTCCATGGTAGGATTTAAATAAATATTTGTTGAATAAATAAATGAAATGTAAACCAACTTGGTCACAAAAGAGAGCTTCACAGTTAACACAAAACAAAAAAGACAATGTGTGAGAGATGTCAAAGACAGCATGTTCACTCTCTCTATCCCACTAGCAAGCCAAATTCTCTGGACCAAACCTCTCTCCACATTATTTTTCTACTCTTCCTTAAAAATAACTTTATTCTATTGTCCACACTCACTGTCACTACTTCACCACCTTCCATGCATTTTATAGCTTATTTTTCATTGTGAGAGCATCTTCTCATAAGCCCCAAACTGACAAGAGATGGTCAAAGTAGAGTAGAAATGGTGGCAGAGCAGGTGTAGGCAGGGAGAGGTCTAGGATATTACAGAAATACCTGGAGTTTATCTCACCACCAGGAGATGACTCAAAGGATAACCTAGTGAGCAGGTAAACTCACTGGGATTGTCACCACAAAGCTAGGTCTGTGAGTGTCCCTAATTGGGGACTGAACAAGATTCACAACAAGCCCTCAAGCAAATCTGCAAGAGAAAGGCAGTAGGGAGGAACAATTGTATGCTGACAGTGCAGAGAGAACAAACCTTAGGTTGCAGTAGCCATACTATGACAGCAGGTACAGCAAGAACAGAGGTGGCTATGTGCATGTCACACAAGAGGACATCCCTCAGCAGCAGAGCCTGAGGACAGCAAATGGACCACAGGCTTCTCCCCCAACACTATGAAGTTAAATAAAAATGTGATGTTGTTGAGCAAGGGCACCCCTGCTTCCAGATCCAGAAGAAAAAAGAAGGGGAAGAGAAACCCTCTTTACTCAAAAGAGGCTAACATAATCTGGACAGGACTGAGGAAACCAGGAAGACGATTATCTTTAAAGAGCAAGATTACTCACCTACACCACACAAAATAGGGCTCAGAGATAGGTTAAGTTCACTTGTGGAGAAATAAAGTTATATGTCTACATATCTGAGTTGTAACTATGAGTTTTAAATTTATTACATTTGAAAGTGGAGAGACTAGAACCCAGAGGAATTCTATATTTAGCATCTTCCCCTGCCTAATGGATCTCAACAGAGACTGAGCAGTTAAAGTTCATTGCCAAACAATAATTTTCCTTCCCTAAACGACACACAGATGCAACACAATTCCCTAATTTTAGAAAAAGAAAACTGAGATGCAGAAAAACTTGATGATTAATATAACGACATTCTATGATTCTAATTAACCAGTTTATCAGTCACAGAAATAAAAATTTAGATTTTTTTCCCCCAACCAACACCAAGCTAGAGGGATTAGGAGAGAGAACATGAGGGCTTGAGTACTTGGTCTAGGAAAGGTTAAGAAAAGAATACAGCTAAGCTTTCAATTACAGCATAATTGAAATTACTGTTTTGAATCCGAGTTTTATGTTGCTTTTATTCAATTATGAGCTTTCTCTCAGATAACTGAGTTTTAATCATTTGAGAAGTGTTTATTGAGGACTTAATTCTGATCAATTCAATTCATTCCAATTAAGCATTTACTGGGAATTAGCTGTGTGGCAGCCATTGTGCAAAGTGCTGGGAATAGAGGAATAAGCTAGACCTGTAGAGTTACTGCCCCCATGGTCCTCAGGTGCAGTGGAAACAAGGGGAGGGGGAATTGAAAGAAGTTATGATGACTGTGATAAGATAGAAAACAGAGACTATACGATGCTATGGGATGCCCAAAATAAAAAAAGTCTGATCTTGACTAGCCTTACCCTAATATGTGAATGTCATAAGCCTTTATTTACAAGAGACAGAAATTCATTTTTACTTGATGTTAAAAGTATAATGCCATTCTTAAAAGGCTGACATTTAAAAATCAAATATCATAGAGACCTGAAGTAATTTGAAAAAAATTATAGATTATTAGAATCTGAACATTCATTGATCAAAGTCCCTTCTTTAACATCTGAATTCCCTCACTACCATGGTTTCCTGAAATTTTACATTTTATTTATATCTTATATATATTTCACATATATGTCATATTTTATATCCCACCGATCACTGTTTGATAGAGATGGAAATCAAAGACCATTTATGTGTAAATAGCATAAGTTTATTTTGCATATTATATATTATGGCAGACATTATATTATGTTTTCATTTATAATGAGTTTTAGAACCTAGAAGCTGCAAACATGATTGCACTTAATATTGAGAGTGAATTCATTAGGAATTTGGGGTTTTAAGATTTTATTTATTTATTTTCGAGAGAGAGAGAGAGCATGTGTGTGTAGGGAGGAGCAGAGGGGGAGGGAGAGAGAATCTGAAGCTGACTCCACACTAGGGAGGAGCCAGTCACAGGGCTCTAACCCACCATTGTGGGATCATGACCTGAGAAGAAACCAAGAGATGGACACTTATTCGACTAAGCCACCCAGGCACCCCTCCTTGACTCTATTTTTTAAACCTCAACCTCTACCTAATCTAGAACTCTCAGCCAAGAATTTGACAACATGATGGTTACTTCAATTACTGGGAAATATAAAAAATAATTTAGAACTAATAATAGCTAGAAGTATTAAAGCTTAAATATTTTAGTTTTGCAATACATTAGAACACACGTGATATTACTGGCATGCTAAGTATTTTCTTCTCACTCACTGGCAGTCTGATATGCTTTCATAAGAAGGAAAGAAAGGAAGTTATGGATAGAAAATAGGTCATGGCACCAGTAAGTGTCACCACAGGACACCAGGGAGTGTCAGACATGAAAATATCAAGTACATCCTACAGGCTAAAATATTTTGGACTCTGTCCTACTACTGATACCTTGGTTTCCCTGTCACATATTCTACCCTCTTGTCCTTGAGTATTTCCAGGAATAGAAAACTTCTCCACCTTAAGTCTATTTTCCTGAAGGCTCTCACTCTGTAGGTAGACTGAAGTTCAATAAGCCAGACTACCTAGATGTAAGACGCCAATAGCAGAATGAAGCCTTAACATCCAGTGTAAGAGACAAAAAAACCCCCAGCAATTCTATCCAAATGTGTGTTGGGATAAGAAAGATATAGGAAAATTTTAGGAAAACTTCACTCTAAGTTTTTATGCCCAAAGTGAGGTAAAAGAAGTCTGCAAAACATTCATAGAAAATTAAATTCAATTTCAGAGGGTTATAATGCACTCAGGTTTTGCTAGAATGAAGAGCTAAATATCTACTTCTGCATAGATCTGTAGTAGACATGTTTATAATTACTAATACTTTTCATTATTAAACCCCATTGGTTGATAAAAAGAATAAACAGTTAAAATTATAAAATTGATGTAATCAAGTCTATTGGTTGGACTCTTTATATAATTTTAATTGGCTACATTCTTTAGCCTGGAGATGTTATGTCAAAAGTCTATATTTTTATTTTGAATATGCATTAGTTGAAGTGAAGTCTAATCTGCTATAACAAAGAAAGACAAAAATGCAATGGTTCTTACCAAGATAGAAGTTTACTTCTTCTTCCTGTCGTCATTGAGAGCAGATAGATAGACTCTGCTACACAGTTATTCAGGAGCTTAAAACAGTGAAGTGATTCCTCCATCCTTATAGATTCTAATATCCCTTTAATTCATATTTCATTGTTAACTTAGTCACACAAGCATTCATAACTGCAAAGGAGACTACACATTTTATGTCCTCCTGGGTAGGCATGTGCCAACCACCACTGGCACTCTTTTCACAATAATGGGTCAATTCATTTACCATTTTAGAAGTTTAAGACCCCCCCTTCATCAATCATTAATTGGTCCTCTGGGTATAAAACATCACAGGATGTAAAGTTAGTGACACCAACATGGCTTTTTAATCCATGCAGTTTAGGGACATAGCACCTGCTCTACAGTGGAGTTTATAAAGAATAAAGTGGTGCAACTCTAAATTTTACTACATGCATCTGCTTTACCTGTTGAAAAATATTCTGGGATTTTGTCAAGAATACTGGACTGACTTGTAAAGTTATTGGTTAATAACTGGAATGGCAGCTTGGTATACTTTATTCAGCAAGAAAGGAGATATATCAATAAAATTAAATTAAATTAAAGCTATGCCATGAAATGGATGCTAGATTTGATTTTAACCGAGACTTGTGATCTAATTTGTAGAGACCTAAGTATTATTAGGAAGGTTACATGGACTTAAAGAAATTGTCCAATTAAACTTAAAATGAAGGGCTGGCATATTTTCCCTGACTACTTTTAATAGTAGATTTGATTTGATTTGATTAATTGGGGAATTTGAGATTTCTGATATTCTTGACTGTTTTTTTTTTTTTTGTCTTTTGAGGATTTAGAAAACTAATAAATGAGATAAAAATTAGACTAATAGGCCACTGCTGAAAATGAAATTAGGTTTTAAATTATTGATAGACTTCCAAAATGTAATGTCATAAGAAGGCCTATTTTATCTTATCAATTGTGTTCTGGTTTGTATTCAAGTTAGTGTAGAGAAACAAAACTCTATATCAGAGGTTCTCAAATATGTGATCTTCAGATCCTTTTAAACTCTTAAAAACTGAAGACCCCCAAACAGATTTTATGTGGATTCTACCTACTGATATTTACTGTATAAAAATGTAAAACTGAAAAAAATGGAAAATTTTAACTATTATTATTATATAAATTATTATTAAATGTTGCCTTACTTTAAATAACAGTAAATATAAAAATAGCTAGACTATCCAAAACAAAAATATATGTGAGAAGAATGACATTGTTGTATGTTTCTTTCAAAACTCTTCAATGTCTGTCTGGCAGAAGGCAGATGAATTCTCATGTTGGCCTCTGTATTCAATCTGGTGTGATATATTATTTTCATCAAAGCAAATGAAGAAAATTCAACCTCCAGAGATATGTAGGTGGAAAAGGAAGATACTTAGGGACCTTCCAAGAGGATCTCAGTGACTCCCAGGAGTCCTCCAAACACACTTTGAGACCATTGCTCTTCACATACCCTGGGCCTTGGATTTAGGTCTTTACACCTTTCTTTTTGAAGGAATTCAAGCTTTTCTTGACCAGGAATGAGCAGTCCTAAGACTTCAATAAGGAAAGAAGTCAAACTTTAACCAAACTGATGTTCTTATCTTAACATTGAAGAGTTTTTAGATAATGGCTGAAGAAAGATGGTATTGTACTAGGATTGTATGAGGACAAATGGTAACCACACTCCTGGTGAGCACAGCAGAAGTAGAGAGTTGTTGAATCACTATGTTGTACACTTGAAACTAATGTAATATTGTGTGTCAACCTTATTATAAATAAGTAAATAAGTAAATAAATAAATAACAATACCTACTTCCAAGAATTTAGTGAACTAATGTGTATAAAAGAGCTTTATTTACCCCTTATCTTACACCTGTACACCTGCTAAAAGGTGCTCCAGTGGGCAGCATTGGCATTTGCAGTGAAGCTCATATGGATGTGTCAGAATTACCTGTGTAATCTGTCATATAGTGTTTCATTTCTTCAAATATTTAATTCCTCCTCTCTGTGGCTATATCACGATCCAATTTTATAGAGTGTTTATGTAGAAATATTAGTATTTACCACCATATCTAGCATCTAGTAGGTACTCAATAAATTGCTAGTTCCCTTCCGTAGCCTGGATCAATGGCCTTGAAAACATCTCAAAAAATGACCTGAGTAAGCCTACATCAGCTCCTCTGCCATGCATTGGTTCTTGGACATCATTATTTTTTTTTTCCTTGTGAACTACAACATCTGAGTTTAAATCTGGGATATTTTAGTTAAAATAATTTATCTCACCTTAAAATTCATCTATAGTTTGAAATTCAGGGCCAGGATATTGCATTACAATCCACATATATCTTTACTCTTGAATTTAATGGCAAAAAAGGATGGAAATCTATACACCAAAAAAAAATGATGCTGTAGGAAAAAATAACTTAATATTTACACAGAGTTTAATAATAGACTCCCAGTTTCTTTCTCTATTTTATTTCCCTGTTACTTAACTACAGCCATATATGCAAGAATTACAGATATCCAAACTCCCAAAAATCAAATTTAAAATGCCCTAAATTCTTTACTTTCTTCTTTTTATTCTTGAATCCCTCTCATCTCTATTTTCAGAGATGCTGCCTTTCTTTCCTGTGGCAGAGCTCATTTGCCATGGCTATTAACAGCCCACAAAATCAATGATTCTCTCTCTCCTTTTTTTGCAATGTCTCATTTCTTCAACTCACACTGAGACCTGCACCAAGTTATGGAAACTGCTCTTTCCAGAGGAGTTTGACCTGAATTCATCTTGAAGTCTTCAGTGTGTTCTGGCTGTTGGATATTGTGCATTTATAACTCATCTTCCTTCTTTCATGCTGAAGATTCTTTGCATTACTATGGAGATAAGTTGAAACAGGAACCATAGAACACAGGTGAGACACTCAGATCTCTGGGCATATGGGCTCAGTAATGGTTTCCTCTGTATTACATATATGTACCTGGAACAAATGCCTGGATGCAGTTTTTTCTTCCTGAAGATTTTTTAAAAAGTTCTATTAATCACCAATCAGTTTCTTAAAATAACTTGGCATAGTTAAAACTACCAGAATAAGAAAGTTCTGTCATATAGGGAAATTCTCCAGCAATTGTGGGATTACAATATATAACAGCCACAAATCTCTGTGTGCATCTATTTTATGTACCTCAAGACTTCTCAAGGGGGAATAAAGCACCAAACATTGCAAATAACACCCACTCTTGAATTCCTAGTACAGTGCTCTGCATAAGGTAGATGTTTAATATAGGTTTGTGAATTTAATAAAATAATTCTTGATTCCATGCCTGCAAGAAGAGTATAAACTTTTTTCTCTAACAATAATTCAAATCCATATCCCTACCTTTTCCACTAAGCCAACCTAGAAAGAAAGCTCTATCAGAAAGTCAATTCCAGGACTTTAAAGAAACTGGTTGGTTTTTTCTTTTTTTATTCTCTCTTTAGAATATTAAGGGGATTTAATCAAACCACAAAATGTAAAAGAAATTAATTCTGTAATCTATCATTACTGCGAAAAAGAGACAAGAGGAAAATTCAACCATAATGAAAGGTTCAATTATTTCAATTACATCTCTTTTCAAAATGAACATTCTTTTACATCAGACATCTGCAATTTAGTGCTAATTTGCTCCCTAAAATAGCATCAATTATAATACTTTAACCAAAAAAGTGATAAAATACATTCACAAATTATTTAATGGTATTTATAAATGTAAGAATTATACACACACACACACACACACACACATCTGACTAGAGAAGTTCCGTCTTTGTAGCTAATCCAATTATTACCAAGGATAATCCAATTATAAAGACACACACACATACACATACACAGAGGTGTGTTGGCAGGAGTCATGTATAGTGTCTTTGTGTGAAGATAAACTGCTCCCTCCTCAGAATAATAAATATTTACAGAGAGCCTTTTATATATTACTATATCTTTGACTTTTGAACTTCCATGTACATGGAAACTCAAAAAAAAGTATTTAACTGATTTTTTCTCTTATGTGAATCCATCAAGTTTGTGCCCAAGCATTTCTACTTACTTTAACATTCCAATGAGGGAAATGTTAGTTCCTTTCACTTTAAATTTGGAAATGAGATCAGATTTGCTTCTCAAACTGAGACACATTATGGCACAGGATGTGCAGAGCTGGCTCCTATTGGAGAGAACTAATTATTAAATATTTAGGAATTACAGTTGAAATCAGCCATGGTGGAAGTACTTACCCTGTGAAAATTGGCAAATGCTACAAGTCCGGGATTTTGTTGCTGTTATGGTCATTTTGTTATAGTTGTTGAGAGAGCCAGTTTACCAGCATACCACTGCATGTAGTAAGGCATAGAGTCAGCAATCCAGACATGAGCATTCTAATCTAGCAGCCAGGACAGCAATTACTTCAAAGAAGTGGCACCTACAGTAGTTGGTTCATCTTTCTTAAGTGTTTGACTTATAATAAAAATAATAGCATGTAATATTAATATATTTATTAGCTCCCTAGCAAAAAGCTCAAAATTCAGGCAGCCCCGGCGGCGCAGTGGTTTAGCGCCGCCTGCAGCCTGGGGTGTGATCCTGGAGATCCGGATTGAATCCCGCAGATCCGGATTGAATCCCGCGTCGGGCTCCCTATGTGGAGCCTGCTTCTCCCTCTGCCTGTGTCTCTCTGCCTCTCTCTCTCTCTCTCTCTCTATGAATAAATAATTTTTTAAAAAGTTCAAAATTCTTTATTGACCATTGTCCAGGTAAGTTTATAACTGGTAGAGTTAATTTGTTAGACAGTAAAGAATATAAAGAATAGGGATCCCTGGGTGGCGCAGCGGTTTAGCGCCTGCCTTTGGCCCAGGGCGCGATCCTGGAGACCCGGGATGGAATCCCACGTCGGGCTCCCGGTGCATGGAGCCTGCTTCTCCCTCTGCCTATGTCTCTGCCTCTCTCTCTCTCTCTCTCTCTCTCTGTGTGTGTGACTATCATAAATATATATATTTTTTAATGTATATTTTAAGAGTTACAATAACCTCTGTATGGTAATCCAAAAGTCTATTTTAAAAACTTCAATATCTGGGGGGCTCAGTAGGTTAAGGGTCTGCCTTGGGCTCAGGTCATGGTCCCAGCATCCAGGGATAGAGTCTGTGTTGGGCTCCTGGCTCAGCAGGGAATCTGATTATCCCTCTCCCTCTACCCCTCTCCCTGCTTGTGCTCACTCTCTTGCTCTCTCAAATAAATAAATAAAATCTTTTTTTTAAAGCCTCAATATCTTAGTTATAGTTCTGCATTTACTTCCTAGAACAAAAATATTTTAATTAAAGTGAAAAGGAGTAATGATATTTTACTTCCACCATACAAAATTCACTAAGCCTATCAAATTAGTAACTATTATTACTACTTTTTAGTACCTATTATAGGCAGATATATATATATATATATATATATATACACATTGATACTCAACCCTATGGGTTAGAAAGTATTATTCCGATTTTACAGCATTAAAACTGAGGGGCATAGAGAGTTTAATTTATTTACAGTTTTAGGACATGTAAGAGTCCAGGCTTGGATTAGAACTCTCTCTCTGACTCCAAAGTTCATTCTTTTAACCACTAGATTTACTTGCTTATTATGCATACGTGGGTCTCATGCATTCCGAAACACATTACTGTTTTTCTTTTCACTAGCTTAAAACCTTCCTGTGTGCCAAGTTAATCATTATAATTATTGACATGTTCGTGATTAATGTGGAGTCACAAGGTGTTTAGATTGATGGACTTTCAAGAGTTTATGCTAAATTGAGATGTTGCTTTTAATTCACCCATTGATTAAATATTTGGTATAAAAATGGCCATAATATTAAATACCTGCAAACTCCTTCATTATTCAGTTATCCCATGGTCCCAAATCTTTCCTGTCTCTCACACCTTCTCTTTTCTGTGCAATTAAACTTCAGTCAGTGCCAATGGCTCAAAACATTTTTAAAAAATTTTCTTTCAAATTGTTACCTTTGATGAAAGCAATACAGCAAACCCCTAAGTTCACATTTTCCTGTTAGTTGTGTATCTAAAACTTAAATCCTATTGTTAAGTGGGTGATAATGAATTTGATCCTACAACCCACATATCAATTTTGTCATCATCTTTTATCAGTGAGAGAAAAATCTACACGTTTAAGATGAAAAAAAAAAATGTGTGCTTAGAAACAATGTCAAGACATAGCTGATAGAATTCCACAACAGCAACTGCCATGAAAATATCATTTATTTTCTGAAACTGGCAAATTTAATAGTGCCTGTTATGCTGAAAATATCCTGTAAATGTTGGAGGAGGAAAAGCTTAAACCTTGGAGAAGTCACTGAAAGTACAACCTTATAATAATCATGTTGTGAGAAGAGAGATGCCCCAGGATTTCAGGCACATTATTAAAGCTGTTGGCAGACCTACTATTGGTTCACGAACTATTCATTAGCACTTCACCTAAATCCTGAGTTCTCTTGAAATTGAAAGGCTCTTACCCAGCCCATTTATTTTCAAGTAATTCCAAAGGAGAATATTATTAGATGATTTTTAACGATGAATAAGAGAGTTTAGAGGGCTACCAGCAACTGCTCTTTAGCTCAGAGTCATTCTTTATACCTTCAAGAATAACACAATTTGGCTCAACTTTACCTTCATTTTCAGTGAGAAATAATTAGTTATCTCACATATGCAAGAAAAAATTGTATTAAAAACTCAATTACTTTGCCCAATTGAGATTACTTCCCTAGATATAATGGTTCATTACCATAAAAACATGTACTCCAATCAGAAGCTTCTCAGATATTATGAAAAATACATTTATTTCATTAATAAGGAGGTGAATTTGAAACCTTATAATATCCAGTTAGATTAGCTCTGCATTTCTCTTGATATCAATATAAATTTCTAGAGTTCATTGATTTTCCACAAGAAATTATACATACAGCTTGCTGAGGAATAATATTTTTTTATTAGAACTAGTTAAGAGTTTATACTAGATTATTTCTCAGGTTAAATTTACAGGGCTAAATTTTTATGACCCTAGGTTTATATTCCATACCCTTTTATATTTACACTGAATTAGTCCACACACACACAAAAAACTCTGTACACTTAAGTACCTTATATATTTTATGCTATTATTTTCCCAATATTTTCCTGATCTCATGTGAGAGCAATATTCCATTTTGTCCTTTTTCTAGTGAGTTTGACAATGAATCTTATGTTAATGACACCTGTTCTTAAATAATTATTGTTATAAACAGCGATCTTGTCTTCCTGCTCAGCAAACACACTGCTGCATCTGTGAAATCGCAACTGTTGCCATGACAACAGAGGCGGCCAACAAGGAGAAGCGGCATATCTTTTGTATAACATCAAGTAGAAACAGCATGTAATTTCTTAAAGTTCTTATTCAAATTAGATTTCGTGATCCATTTTGAAAAAGAGAAAGAAATGCATAATTTTTCCTATTTTTTTCCCTCGTATAGGTTAATGGCTCTAGGAAACTATCTCTGTACAAGATAAAATAATTTAACTCAAATTCAATTTTTGCAAGCTTAATTGGCATATGTCACATAGCCTGACGGTGCATTTAGAACAGAACTGATACAACACCTGATGTTAGTGTTAATAAAAACAGACCAATCCAAATTACTCTCTGTTAAACAGGGCCTAGTTCCACCCAGTTTGTTAAAATCTATGGGGTGGTAAGGAAAGGATTTGATGTAGATGTGTTTTTCTGTCAGCATACATATTGCCCTCAAATTTAGAGCACAGCATGGCGGCCAGTACGTGTAGGTAGAACTGAAAAGATTGATGTGAAGAGTTCACAGGGCACACAGACAAGGGTCCTTTATTGTGCAGCTGAAGTAGCTTTTCCCACAGGTGGTTTTCCCCCCACTCTGCCTCTGGGTCCCCAAGGATTCTGGAGCCTCTGATAGGAAAAGAGATGCATCAAGGCCAGAGTCTACATGAAAATGACAACCAGTTCTCTGTAGGGCTGCGGGCTGAAAAAAAGTGAATATAAAACAGAAATAAAAGTTAGAGGTGTGTCACAGAACACTGGCAGAGAGGCAGGTGATAAGCAAGAAGAGACAAGGTGCAGAAGTCAAAGGAAGGAGCATTATGATTTCAAGAAGTAGAAACGTCTGACACCCTTGAAGGCAGTTCTGTAAAGAGTAAACAGAACACACTGTGTGTCAAACTGAGTGATATAATTTGGGAAAATATGTGTGAAGAAAACTGCATAGGTTATACAATTCAGGTCCTTACTAGAATACAAGTTAGTTTGCACACACACTAACAATCCCTAACTCCCAAAGCCAAAGCTGTTATCACAGGCAAGCATTTGTTTTCATTGCCCTGAGAATAGTAACAAGTCAGTCAGAGTCTGAACACTATTGGTTGCTCTTAACATAGCTCTTGGTCCTCTGTGGCTAACTAACTTTTATCTCTCTTTGGGCATCCCGTGGGTTTTTTTAGGCTGAACATTTACAAATGAATTGCACCCAAGGTCCCATTCTGAGCCCAAATAAGCCAAATATAATGTGTAACCATGAAGCTGTAAGGAGTCTCCTGGGAGTGTATCCAGCCTAGTAGAGAAAAGCCTGCCCATGCACAAAGCCCCTTGATCATGGGAAAAGAAGTAGATGCCAAAGACAGCTTAGAGTTTGTCACTTTAACTGACCTCTAGGCCCACAGGGAAGCTCCCACTCTGCACTATGCTATCAACACTATGAAGCTCCCACTCTGCACTATGGCGAGCTCCAAGGATACAGAGGTAAGTAAGCAAGATGAGGCTGGTCAGTGAACAACTGAAGCTTAAAATCGAGCACAGAAACTAGGCACTACACAGCAAGCTACTACCAGTGAAACCAGTGTCTGAGGAGCTGCAGGGCGCTTTAAGAGCATTTAATAGGGAGTTCTAACCTAGGGAAGTCAAAGAAAGCTTTTCTGGAGAAGAAACAATTACATTATGATTTGATCAGGTAGGGGCCAGGAGCAAAAATTTGAGAGATTAAGTAATGCAAAGCCCCTAAAGATTGATTTGATAGATTCAACTCAAGTGGGAATCTGTGGACAATAGGTTACATGCCCCTTATACCTTATTTTAAGGATATGGGTCCATATCCTGAGAGTAGTGGGACACCATTGAAGAGTTTTCAGCAAAGAAAAATAAAGAGGCAGAGACCACAAACTAAAATTGAAACAATGACTTTTGGTAAACCTTATAAAATATCACTGCACAGGCAAGATGACTTGGATAACTCCAACAGATTAAAACATAAAAGGAGGAGAAGTGTTGCCTCTTTACTACTTTGTAATACAGATAGTGTAGGTAGCCTTGGCTCCTGGAGTACTCAGCACATCACAACAACAGGGGATGTGGAGTTTGGCCAGAGGTACTGATGACAATGAGCACAAGAACTAGACAGCCTCTAGTGTCTGGTTGAGCTGTCAGCTTTCTAGCCTCATCTCTTTTCCCTGCTTTGTCTCAACCCCAATATAACCCCAAATCTCTTTCATATAGCATTTGGAAACACTATACCTTCGTTTGAAATTTGGGGACAACATGATGGCAATACATAAAACTCTAAGGTTTTAAAAGTCCTCTAGTGCCACCATCCTACCTCTATTCCACTCCCCTACCCCCACCCCGGAAAAATAGGTCAGACTTCAGCTCCGGCCCACTAGAATATAAACTCCTCTAGGGCAGAAATTTGTATCTATCTAATTTTATCTATTTTTTATCTATTTTTTCTACTCAACCTCCTGCTCATCAGAATATAAATTCCCTTTGGGCAGATTTTTCCGAATCTCCAATATCTAGGATAGAGCCTGCCCCCTGTTAGGCACTCAATACATACTTGTCAGTTAAAGCAATGAGCTGAGCCTCCAGAGTCTCTTCACATCTCTCAGCTTGTTTTCTGGATTCCCTTCCAGAAGCTCCATTTTCTCACTTCATAGTGCGGAACAATTTACATTTCACCGCCTACTCCTTTCCACAGCTGCCCTTACCCAAAGATTCATTAATATGCTCTGACAAAGGCCCTCATGCCTCACCCACCACAGCAGAGAGGAACTCACAGAGCCTGAAATTTCAAGCTTTCCTTCCCTTTGAGTCTCTGCAAATAGTGTGGGATTAAAGTAACACGCTTTCTACCCAACTATTTAGAGTTGTAGAAGAGACATTTCTCTTTAGCTAGAATAATCTGGATGGAATTATACTTTTTAATGTCACTTACATGAAACAACAGTAATAAAAAAATCCAATCTCCTGTCTTGAAAGTTCATAAAATATATTTCATTTTTGCATTATTTTAAGCTCTTAAAAAATATATTGCCTACCCCTACCTATTCTATCTAATAGCATAACTTAGTGATTAGATGTTATCTGAGATTCCTTTATTTGTATTTCTTTCAAGTTCCTTTCCCTTTTTTCCTCTGAATATATATGCTCACTGTAGAAAACTATATATGTATACATATATGTGTACACAAACGCACACGTATATTTGCAAAAATATTAAATCATAATCATTTCCTCGAAGCCCTCCTTTATACATCTTTTCTATTCATAGTTCAAATGATGCTATAAACACAATCAGTGTCCTAGCCTTGCATACTAGGAGTCTACTGGCTAAAAAATATCTATACTATATTAAGTACCAAGATACAAATAATGTGTTATAGAGTGCAGAGAATTAAGAAATCACTGGGACAGTTTTTCAAAAAAGATGCGTCTTTGACCTGAAGGAGACAGGAAGGGCATCTGGGAAGAGAGGAAACCTGGACAGCAATAGTGGTTCTCTGAAGGATAGCAGGGTAGCCATCTGGGTGAAGCAGGAGATTTATACTAAAGAGAGGATAAGAGGCATGTAGGAAGGGATGTTGGAGACATGGCTTGGACTGCTCTAGGAAGAAGTAAGTCAAGGTATGATAATAAGCAGCCAGGTATAGATGTATCGGCAGCTTCACTTAAGAAATAGGGAGAGATTGAGCTTGGAAGAGACTCTATTTGATCTCCAAACAACATTGTCAATTTAAAGATATACATATATCTATATATAATGGATATATATAGAGAGAGAGAGATCAATCTATCTCCCTGATTTGGCCATGTTTCAAGGCATAAACCTTTTCCTGTCTAAAGAAACTACATGTTGGAATTTATTTTGCAAAAGATTAGCATAATTAGACTAAGTCTCTTTCCAGGTAATGGGACTAAGTGAATTTGTCTATTTTTGCAAATATAACTCTTTACTGACAAAAAGCACCCTGCACTGCTGTAATTGGTAATTAGAAATAATGAAATAACTTTTAGATACATCATGCAAAAACATGAAAAGCACATGTACAGTTCTTCTTTTGTACCACAATTTAACTTTAGTATTATATGTATAATTATATATATAATATATAGTATATACTGTATATATAGTGCATAGTACATATATAGTGTGTGTATATATGTGTATGTATAATGTAATTTTGTCACTTTTCTTGAAATTTTATATAACAGAATTTATTTTCTGACTATAATTTAGCAAAAGACAAGTTAAAATGGGTGCTGGAAAAGATTAAATGTATTCCTATTTTGAATTTATACCACAAACCTCTCAACTCCAAGACTTTTGTTTTAATTACAACCGGACCATATTTAGCAATAAAAGGAAGAATAGAAGGGGTGGAAGAAGGTGCTGCATTCTAGAGTTTATGTATTCTTTAATTTTCAGTATTCATCTATTATACAAGACTCACGTATCTCATAGATTACTTATTTATGCTTCTGGTCAAAGGTATAAGGTTTTTAAAAATCTACACTTAAATGACGTGTTTAATGTAATTAAATTTCCTCCAGATAAGTGTTTTAAATTGTCTCAGGAAGGATTTACTATAGTCCCATCCCAATTAGCATTAACCAAAGTCCTTTAGACAATATTGCTTTACAAATTAAATATATTAGGATAAACACCAGAGAAGGGGCAGGAAAGCAAAGCCACTTTACAAACTATCATCCATTCCTTTTTTTCAATTGGTAAATGCAATATAGATCTAAACTATTTTTTTCACATATGGAAATTAAGTCTCCTGATATGGAAGATTACCTTATTCAAAGTCACAAACTATGCTAACACAAGCTTTTCCTTGCCCCTTTGAATCTGCCATTTTGAATAGCACAACCAAATGACTAATGACTTCATTTGTCATCCAGATGCTAATGTCCCAGTTAAGATGTGTGAACCACAGCCAACTAATAGTAGATGAATGATGTTACTTCTGTTTAAAAAACAAACAAACAAACAAACTTTTCCCCTTTGTCTATCCCCCTGGCCACTGGCCCTCTTCCATTCACTGATGATGATGATTCTGCATTATATTTAGAATCAGGAAGGGAGACAGAACATAAAGACTCCTAACTCGGGGAAACGAACTAGGGGTGGTGGAAGGGGAGGAGGGCGGGTGTTGGAGGGGAATGGGTGACGGGCACTGAGGTGGACACTTGACGGGATGAGCACTGGGTGTTTTTCTGTATGTTGGTAAATTAAACACCAATAAAAATTAATTTAAAAAAAAAAGAATCAAATAAACAGAGTACGATTAAGTGAGGTATATTTATTTTTATAGGTGACCCAACATTAACTTTTCTTCATTCTTTAATTTTAACAACAAACAGAACTTAATTATGCCCTGAGAGTTCTGACTTAGAGGGGCCTCAATAAATATTGATCTTATTCTATATTTCACTACTTCCAATATAAAAGGTATAGGTCTTCTTGGACACATAAAGCATATCCATTATGTTAATTCTGCTTGGCTTAAAAAACGTCTCTAAACTATTCATGAATTCTTTGGAGTGATCTAACAAAGAATTTATGAGCAACCACTACATTTCATAAGTAGTGCTAAGGTGTTTGTTGCCTGTGTCCTGATTTAATTTTCACAACCACTTTAACTCTCCTGGCTTCCTCTGGAGGCTAACTCTCCAGATTCTCTGCCCAAGGTTGTCATAAAAAGGTGTGTGCTATTTGTATCAATATATTTAAATATCCAAGGGAATCTAGTAAATTTTCTACTCTTCTTTACTTCTATGTTCAACAGTTAGGGTACTCTAAGACAATGGATGTATCACATAAACAATGTTTTAAATATTTTTAAACAGTTACTACAAGGATCCTTTTTTACCTTATGAACTTTTATCTTGAGTAAATTAATTTTAATTTTTAATTTTTCTAATAGCTTTATTAAGTATAATTGGCTTACAATAAACAATATATTTGAAGTATGCAATTTGAAAAGCATTGAAACCATTACTACAATGAAAATAATAAACATATCCTTCATCCTCCAAAATTTTCTCCTTTGTAATTCTTCCCTTCTATCCCTTCCTGCCCTGTCTCCCATCTCATCTCCAAGCAACCACTTAACTGCAAGCATAGATTAGTTTGCATTTTCTAGAATTATATGTAAATGAAATCATACAGTATGTGCCTTTTTGTCTGGCTTCCTTCACTTTGCATAATTATTTTTAGATTCTTTTATTGTGTTGTATGTTTCAAAATCTGTTCCTTTTCATTGCTTTAAATGTAATACTATATATAACACAGTTTCTATAACATTTACCTCTTCATGGGCATTTGAGTTGTTTCCAGTGTTTGGCTATCATAACTAAAGTTGCTACAAACATTCATGTACAAGTCTTTGTATGGACATGTGTTTCCATTTATCTTGGCTAAATACCTGGAGTGGAATGGATGGATCATATGGTGTGTATATGATTAACTTTTTAAGAAACTGCCAAATGTTTTTCCAAAATAGTTGTCCCATTTTACCTTTCCACCTGCATTAACAATTTTCTCCAACACTTGGTATGATTAGCCTTTTTAATTATACTTCTTGTAATAGGTATAGGTGATATCTCATTATGGTTTTAATTTGCATTTCCCTAATAAGTGATGTTGAGCATCTTGTTGTATGCTCCTATTCCTAGCTTTTTATGGAGAGGTATCTTTTCAAATTGGTTTTCTCTTTTTAAATTATGTGTTTTTATTTTCTTATTATTGAGTTTTGAGAGTTCATTATATATTCTGGATACAAATACTTTATTAAATACAAAACTTGTAAATATTTATCCTGGAATGTGGCTTGTGGCATTCTATTAACAATGTCTTTTGAAGAGCAAAAGTTTTTTAATTTTGATAAAATCCAACTTAACAATGATACTTTTATAACTCATGCTTTCAGTGTTGCATCTAAGACATGTTTGCCTAGCTCAAGGTCACAAAAGTTTTTACCTATGTTTTCTTCTAGAAGCTTCATAATTTTAGATTTCACACTTACTTTTATTATTCATTTTGCATTAATTTAGTATATTCAATTAAGAATCAAACTCCTTTTTTCTTTTTTGCACATTGCTATCCACTTGTTCCAATACCATTTGTTGAAAACACTACTTTTTCTCCACTAAACCGCCTTTGCATCCTTGTAGAAAATTAGTCACCTAAGAAGTAACATGAGTGATGTAAGCACAGTATATGTGTGGGTCCATTTCTGAGGTTTTCTATTCCACTTATCTATTAATGTTTTTTCGTAATATCAACTCCATACAGTCTTGATTCCTATAGCTTTATAATAAGTCTTGATATCAAATAGTCTTTGTCCTCCAACTTTATTCTTTGTCATATGCACTTTTAACATAACTGTCATCATGGAACCATTCAGTATATCTTTCTAATCTTAAGAATACATGTATGCTTGGTTCACATTTATCCGTATTTGGGGAAATGGTTTGATCAATGCTACTAATACTCTTCCAACTTTTAAGAGGAAGTCTTATTCTTAGAAAACACATGAAGTATGGATGCACATAAGCAGCCTTAGAAAGCATCAGAAGTGCTACCAATAGGATGATAAACTAAGAAAAGAAATGTATCAGATTGTTCACCTTCCCAAAATAACTTGTTCTTTGAGCAGAGTTTATGTTCCATTTACACAACACTGGAATTTTATCAAACCTCAAAAAGCAAGACAGTACAACTTAGTTTATAGTCTCTTCTAAGGGGAGTCTTAGAGCTAGAGCCTTTGTATTCTTTTCTCCTTTCTGTCATCTTCAGAGCCCCAGGCATAGCTCTAAGACCCCTCCCCAAAGAATGCTTATTAATACATGGTGATCATCCACTATAAAAGGAAGTTTGTGGTTTAAATTAAACATTAGAGGAATATTTCCCTGCCATGTGCATCACTCCTTTCCTTCTAAAGACAATTGATAATAATTTCTAAAGGAGCAAATTTAATCTCTTTTCAAAAAGTATAAACTCCTTTCCCAGATAATTGAAAATGAAAACACAATGATCCAAAATCTTCTGATGCAGCAAGCTGTTCTAAGAAGGAAGAGAACAGCAATACGGGCTGACTTCAAGAAGCAAGAAAAATCTCAAATACACAACCTTACACCTAAGGAAGATAGAAAAAGAAGAACAAAGCCCAAAATTAATAGAAGTAAGGAAATAATAAAGATTAGAGCAGGAAAAAATGGGATAAAGACATAAATAAATAAATACATACATACATACATACAATTAAGAGCTCATTCTTTGAAAAGATAAATAAAATTGATAAACATTTAGCCAGATTCATGAGAGAAAGAGAGAGAGGATTCAACTAAATGAAATCATAAACAAAAGAGAAGAAATTACAACCAGTACCACAAAAATATAAAGGAGTATAAGTAAGTCTTATGAAAATTATATGCCAAAAAGGTACACAACCTAGAAAAAAATTGGTAAATTCCTAGAAACACATAAATTCTCAAAGCTAAAAAGAAATAAAAAATTTAAACAGATTAATTACTAGCGATGAAATTGAAAGAGTAATTTTAAAATTCTCAACAAAAAGAGTCCAGAACCAGATAGCTTCACTGATAAATTCTACCAAAGATTTTTAAAGAAGAGTTAATACCTGTTCTTCTTGAACTATTCTGAACAAATAAAAGAGGAAGAAATGCTTCCAAATTCATTGATGAGGCTAGCATCACCCATATACCAAAACCAGAAAAAGACACTACAAAAAAAAGGAGAACTATAGGCCATAATCTCTGATGAACACTGTCTTAAAACCCTCAACAAAATATTAGTAAAAATAAAAAAATCATTCTCCACAATCAAGTGGGACTTATTCTTAGGATGCAAGGGTATTTCACTATTCACAAATCAATCAACATAATACATCACATCAATAAGGACCATATGATCATACAGTTCAACAGACATAGAAAAAGCACTTGACAAAGTATAACATCCATTCATGATAAAAAATCTCAACAAAGTAGATTTAAAGAGAACATACCTCAACATAATAAAGGCCATAAATGAAAAATCCACAGCTAAAATCATACTCAATGGTGAAAAACTGAGAACTTATCCTCTTAGGTCAGGAACAAGACAAGGATGTCCACTCTCATCATGATTATCCAACATAATACTGGAAGTCCTAGCCACAGCAATCAGACAACAAAAAAAGTAAAATATTCACTAGTTGCAGATGACGTGATGCTATAGATAGAAAACCCAAGAGACTTCATGAAAAAAAAAACTGCTAGAATTGATCAATGAATTCAGTAATGTCACAGGTACAAAATCAAAATTCAGAAATCTATTGAATTTCTATACCCTAATAATGAAGTCGCAGAAAGAGAAATTAAGAAAACCACCCCATTTATAATTGCACCAAAAGAAGAAAATACCTAGGAATAAATTTAACCAACAAAATGAAAGACATATACTTTGAAAACTATAAAACTTTGAGGAGAAGTGCCTGATGGTGCAGTGGGTTGAGTGTCTGACTCTCGATTGGGCTTGGGTCATGATCTCAAGATGGTGTGATTGAGCTCTGTGGCAGTTTCTGCACTGGGTGTGAAACCTGCTTGGGATTCTTTCTCTCCCTCTCCCTCTGCCCCTCTCTCTGCTCGCACTCTCTCTTTTTCCAAAATAAATAAATCTTTAAAAAAATGGATGAAAGAAACTGAAGACAATATTTTAAAAATTTCCATGCTACCCAAAACAATCTATAGATTTAATTCAATCCTTATCAAAATACCAACAGCATTTTTCACAGAGCTAAAATAATCTTAAAATTTTTATGGAACCACAAAAGATTCTGAATAACCAAAATAATCCTGAAGAAGAACAAAATAGAAGGTATCACCATCCCAGATTTCAAGATACACTACAAACCTATAGTAATCAAAATAGTGTGATACTGGCTCAAAAAATGGATTCATAGATTAATGGAATAGATTAAAGGTCTCATTAGTAAACCCATGATTACACAGTCAATCTACAACATAGAAGGCAAGAATATGCAATGGGAAAGTCTCCTCAACAAATGGTGCTGGGAAAACCAGATGGCTATATGCAAAAGAATAACACTAGACACACCTTCTTACACCATACTCAAAAATAAATTGAAAATGGATGAAAGACCTAAATGTGAGACATGAAACCACAAAATTCCTAGAAGCAAATATAGGTAATATTCTCTTTGACATCAGCTATAGGAATATTTTTCTAGATATGTCTCCTTGGCAAGATAAACAAAAGCAAAATTAACTATTAGGGCTACATCACAATGAAAATCTGTACAGTAAAAAGCATTCTTTCTGCAAGGAAAATAATCAACAAAACTAAAAGACAATTCATTGAGTGAGAGAAGATATTTGCAAATGATATATCTGATAAAAGATGAATATCTAACATATATAAAGATTTTATACAACTCAACACCAAAAAATAAATAATCCAGTTAAAAAATAGGCAGAAGACATGAATAGACATTTCTCCAGCAAAGATATCCAGATAGCCAACAGATGCATGAAAAGATGCTCAACGTCACTTATGATTAGAGAAGTGCAAATCAAAAAACAATGAGACATCATCTCACACTAGTCAAAATGCCAAAAAACATAAGAGAGAGCAAGTGTTGGTGAGAATGTGCAGAAAAAGGACTCTAGTGCACTCTTGTGGGAATGCAAACTGGTGTAGCCACTAGGCAAAGCAGCATGGAGCTTCCTCAAAAAATTAAAAATAGAATTAACAAATGATCCAGTAATTCCACTACTGGATATTTACCCAAAGAAAATCAAAATTTGAAATGGTATACATACCCCTTTGTTTATTGCAGCATTATTTATAATAGCCAAGATACTGAAGCAACCCAAGTGTCCACGGATAGATGAATGGATAAAGAAGATGTGGTACACACCACACACACACACACACACACACACACAGTGGGCTATTACTCAGCCATAAAAAAGAATAAAATCTTGCACTTTGCAACAACACAGATGGATCTAAAGTCTACAATCCTAAATGAAGTAAGTCAGTCAGAGAAAGACAAATACCATATGATTTCATTCATGTGTGGAATTTAGAAAACAAAACAAGGGACAGCCAGGTGGCTCAGTTGGTTAAGCGTCCAACTCTTGATCTCAGCTCAGGTCTTGATATTAGGGTTGTGAGTTCAGGCCCAGCATTGGGTTCCAGGCTGGGCATGGAGCCTACTTAAAAACAAAACAGTAAAAGAAATAAAACAAAATGAACAAAGAAAAAAAGAGAACATAAAACAAAAACATATTCTTAACTATAGAGAATAAACTGGTGGTTACTAGATGGGGTGGGGGGCACGGAGGATGGGTGAGTTTTGTGAAAGGGATTAAAAGTACACTTATCATGATAAACACTAAGCAATGTATAGAATTGTCAAATCACTGTATTTTATACCTGAATTAATGTAACACTGCTAATTATACTGAAATTAAAAAATAAAAATAAAAGCATAAACTCCTTTTCTCACTAGTTTTAAACATCTTGCTGTTTTCTAATAAACAAAAGGAGATAAGGTAATTAAATACAAATACAATCATACCTTAAAAATAAATTTGGTTTTTAAAAGCATCTTTCTGTGTACTTTTTATATACTTCTGCCTTGAAGAATACCATGAAAGCAAAACCACATGGCTCTCCACAGGTGGGCTACAAAAGAATATATATCTAGCCACTCTTCCCTATCCCAAAAAGAACTCTACTGTCAAGTAAGAGATTTGTAATAAAATTAAAAACTTTTCTTGAGTATTAAAAGACAAGAAATCGGAGGCGGGGCAAGTTGGCGAAGGAGTAGGTGCCTCACTTCACCAGCTCCACCAACTTACCTAAATAACTTTCAAACCATCCTGAAAACCTAGGAATTTGACCTGAGGTTTAAAGAGAGAACAACCAGAACGCTACAGAGAGAAAGGCTTTCACTTCTAACAAGGTAAGAAGGCAGAAAAAAATAAAATAAAATAACAATTAAGTGGGGGAGGGGCCTGCAAGGAGCCTCTGGGACAGGAAGGCCCAGCCCGGGAGAAGCAGGAACTTTAAAAATCTGCTCCAGATTCTTCCCAGACAGAAAGGCGCTTAGCAGGGAACTCAGATAGGATCTCAGGAGGGGCAGTGGAGCCTCCAGTCTCCTGGGATCACTAATAGAGGACGTGCGCCTGAGGAAAGTCGCCAAAAACTGTGGGCCAATCCCAAAGGGCTGGAGCGGGCACCTGGCGGGGCCTCAGGAAGAAGCTGGTCTGTCAGCAGGAGGGGTCTGTGCCCCCTTCCCTGCAGGAGCTGGGGCCTGGAGCGCCTTTTCAGCAGCGCAGGCCCCAGAGCCCAGGGCGCCAGAGGGCACAGCCCAGGATACTGCACTGCTCTCGAGACAGGCAGAGGCGGGGAGGGCACAGGACAGCGAGGACGCTCCTGCCGCTGGGTGCCCCCAAGCTGTGCAGGTCAGCGACACCCTCCCCCAACCCCACCCCCAGCATCCAGGCCAGTGCGGACTGGGAGCTGCGGTGGTTACTGTGGGAGCTGACTCTAGGGCTGGAGAGCTGGCCGCCGCCAGTGTGGATGTCGCTCCTGGTGTCACCCTGTGCCTGGGACAGAGCAGTGCTGCCAGGGAACAGAGGCCTCACCGGGTCAACAGCTCCCACTGAGCTCGGCACCCATTGGGGGGGGGGGGTGAGGCAGCTCCCCCAGGTGCAGACACCTGAGAATCAGTACAGCAGCCCCTCCCCCAGAAGACCAGCTGGGACATGGGAAGAGCAAGTTCTTGACCAAGCAGCACTGGAAAGCTCCAGGGGAGGTCGAGGGATTTACAGTATATAGAACTAAAGGATACCCCTCCTTTTTTTTCCTTCTTTTTTCCAGTACAACTCATTTTTATATCAGACTGTAAATTTCCAATGTTTTTCTCTTTCCCCACCTTAACTACAATATTTTACCACCTCTTCATTTTTAAGTTTCTTCCTTTTTGACTTTCATATTTCTACAATTACAGGTCCTAGATATATTTTCCACTTCTAGATTACCTTCAACATACTCAACTTAATTTGGGGAGATATACAAGATATATTTTGTTTTGTTTTGTGTTTTTTGTTTTCTCTGCCTCATTTTGTTCTACAATGACAGAAGTTAAAACCTTCTAAAACATGACCAGCATGCACCCAGAATCAAGTGGTATACCATGCTGGTTCATTCTATGAGACTCCTCATTCCCATTCTGCACCCCTCTTTTATCTCATTTATGTTTTGGTGGTCAATGTTGGGGCTTTCTACAAATATTTCTGGTTTATATATATTTGGGACTGAGCATTTTCTAACATATAGAACTTAATATACTCAGAACCAAGAGGGTCACCATCTACGACCCCTCAGGTAGACTACATTCTCCCTCCATTACAACTTCATCACCACCACCATCTCCCGGTACCCCCCTTTTTGTTCTCTTTTTCTTTTTTCTTTTTTTCCTCTTTACTTTGCTTTTTTCTCTTCTTTTTGTCCCTTTTCCTTTTTTGTTTTTTTCTTCTTCTTTGGGATTCTTGGCCTTTTATTTTTAACTACTTTGTTTTAAAATTTGTTTTTCACTTTAGTGGTCCTTTTGTTTTATTTTATTCTGATCTTTGTTTTCAATTTCTGGGCTCTGACCTTGGCAGAATCATCTAGGGTGAAATTTACTTAGGTCGTTTTGATATTCTTGACTCACCCCATTCATACAGCCACTCTGCACTCAGCAAAATGTCTAGAAAGAAGAACTCACCACAAAGAAAGAATCAGAAACAGTACTCTCTGCCACAGAGTTACAGAATTTGGATTACAATTCGATGTCAGAAAGCCAATTCAGAAGCACAATTATAAAGCTACTCGTGGCTCTGGAAAAAAGCATAAAGGATTCAAGAGACTTCCTGACTGCAGAATTTAGATCTAATCAGGCCAAAATTAAAAATCAATTAAATGAGATGCAATCCAAACTGGAGGTCCTAACGACGAGGGTTAATGACGTAGAGGGAAGAGTGAGTGACATAGAAAACAAGCTGATGGCAAGGAGGGAAGCTGAGGAAAAAAGAGAAAAACAATTAAAAGACCATGAGGAAATGTTCAGGGAAATAAATGATAGCCTCAGAAGGAAAAATCTACATATAATTGGGGTTCCAGAGAGCACCGAGAGGGGCAGAGGGACAGAAAGCATATTTGAACAAATCATAGCTGAGAACTTCCCTAATTTGTGGACAGAAACAAGCATTCAGTTCCAGGAGATAGAGAGATCCCCCCCAAAATCAATAAAAACTGTTCAACACCTTGACATTTAACAGTGAAACTTGCAAATTCCAAAGATAAAGAGATAATTCTTAAAGCAGCAAGAGATAAGAGATCCCTAACTTATATGGGGAGAAATATTAGGTTAACAGCAGACCTCTCCACAGAGACCTGGCAGGCCAAAAAGGACTGGCAGGATATGTTCAAGGTCCTAAATGTGAAGAACATGCAGCCTAGAATACTTTATCCAGCAAGGCCCTCATTCAAAATAGGAGAGATTAAGAGCTTCCAAGATAGGCAGAAACTGAAAGAATATGTGACCACCAAACCAGCTCTGCAAGAAATATTAAGGGAGACCCTGTAAAAGAAAGAGGAAGCCCAAAGAAATAATCCACAAAACAGAGATGGAATAGGTTTTACAACGACACTAAATTCATATCTTTCAAAGTAACTCTGAACATGAATGGGCTTAATGATCCCATCAAAAGATTCAAAGTTTCAGACTGGATAAAAAAGCAAGACCCATCTATTTGTTGTCTACAAGAGACTCATTTGAGACCTAAGGACACCTCCAACCTGCAAATGAAAGGTTGGAGAACCATTTACCATTCAAAAGGTCTTCAAAAGAAAGCTGGGGTAGCAATCCTCATACCAGATAAATTGAAGACTGTAGTAAGAGATGAAGAGGGACACTATATCATATTTAAAGGGTCTATCCAACAAGAAGACCTAATAATCATGAATATTTATGCCCCTAATGTAGGAGCTGCCAAGTATATCAATCAATTAATAACCAAAGTAAAGGCATACTTAGATAATAATACACTAATACTGGGAGACTTCAGCACACCACTTTCTGCACATGACAGATCTCCTAAGCACAACATCACCAAAGGAACAAAAACTTTAAAGGATACACTAGACCAGATGGATTTCATAGATATATACAGAAGTTTGCATCCAAATGCAACTGTATACACATTCTTCTCAAGTGCACATGAACTTTTTCCAGAATAGACCACATATTGGTCACACACAGGTCTCAACCAATACCAAAATATTGGGATTGTCCCCTGCATATTTTCAGAACCAATGCTTTGAAAATTGAACTCAATCACAGGAAGAAATTTGGAAGAAACTCAAACACGTGGAGGTTAAAGCATATCCTGCTAAAGATGAATGGGTCAACCAGGAATTTAGAAAATAATTAAAAAGATTCATGGAAACTAATGAAAATGAAAATACAACCACTCAAAATCTTTGGGATACAGCAAAAGAAGTTCTAAGAGGGAAATACATCACAATACAAGCATCCCTCAAAAAAAAAAAAATAAAAATAAATAAATAAATAAATAAATAAATAAATAAAAATACAAGCATCCCTCAAAAAAATGGAAAAAAACAAATACACTAACCTCACACCTCACAGCTAACTGGAAAAAGAACAGCAAATAAAACCTACACCGAGCAGAAGAGAGTTCATAAAGATTTGAGCAGAACTCAATGAAATAGAGACCAGAAGAACTGTAGAACAGACCAACAAAAACAGGAGTTGGTTCTTTGAAAGAATTAATAAGATAGATAAACCATTCGCCAGCCTTATTACAAAGAAAAAAGACTCAAATTAATAAAATCACGAATGAAAAAGGAGAGATCACCACCAATACCAAGGAAATACAAACGATTTTAAAAATGTATTATGAGCAGCTGTATGCCAATAAATTAGACAATCTAGAAGAAATGGATGCTTTTCTGGAAAACAACAAATTATGAAAACTAAAACAGGAAGAAATAGAATACCTGAACAGGCCAATAACCAGGGAAGAAATTGAAGCAGTCATCAAAAACTTCCCAAGACACAAAAGTCCAGGGCCAGATGGCTTCCCAGGGGGAATTCTATCAAATGTTTAAAGAAGAAACAATACCTATTTTACTAAAGCTGTTCCGAAAGATAGAAAGGGATGGAATACTTACAAACTTGTTCTATGAGGCCAGCATCACCTTAATTCCAAAACTAGACAAAGACCCCACCAAAAAGGAGAATTATAGACTAATATCCCTAATGAACACAGATGCAAAAATTCTCAAAAAGATAATAGCCAATAGGATCCAACAGTATATTAAGATTATTCACCATGATCAAGTGGGATATATCCCTGGGATGCAAGGTTGGTTCAACACTCGTAAAACAATCAACTTTATAGATTATATCAACAAGAGAAAAAACAAGAACTATATGATCTTCTCAACAGATGCAGAGAAAGTATTTGATAAAATAAAGCATCCATTCCTGATCAAAACTCTTCAGAGTGTAGGGATAGAGGGAACATTCCGAATCATCTTAAAAGTCATCTACAGAAAGGACACAGCAAATATCATTCTCAATGGGGAAACACTGAGAGCCTTTCCCCCAAGATCAGGAACATGAAAAGGATGTCCACTCTCACCACTGCTATTCACCATAGTACTAGAAGTCCTAGCTTCAGCAATCAGACAGCAAAAAGAAATAAAAGGCATTCAAATTGGCAAAGAAGAAGTCTTAACTCTCCCTTTTCGCAGATGACATGATACTGTATGTAGAAAACCCAAAAGCCTCCACCCCAAGATTGCTAGAACTCATACAGCAATTCAGGAATGTGGCACAAAATCAATGCCCAGAGATCAGTGCCATTTCTATACATTATACATTAACAATGAGACTGAAGAAAGAGAAATTAAGGAGTCAGTCCCATTTACAATTGCACCCAAAAGCATAAGATTAGGTTAGGTTAGGTTAAATTTGGTTAGGAATAAACCTAACCAAAGAGGTAAAGGATCTATACCCTAAAAACTACAGAACACTTCTGAAAGAAATTGAGGAAGACACAAAGAGATGGAAAAATATCCCATGCCCATGGACTGGAAGAATTAATATTGTGAAAATGTAATTGCTACCCAGGGCAATTTACACATTTAATGCAATCCCTATCAAAATACCATAGACTTTCTTCAGAGAGTTGGAACAAATAAGATTTGTGTGAAATCACAAAAGACCCCAAATAGCCAGGGAAATATTGAAAAAGAAAACCAGAGCCGGGGTCATCACAATGCCGGATTTCAGGTTGTACTGCAAAGCTGTGATCATCAAGACAGTGTGGTACTGGCACAAAAACAGGCATATAAACATGGAACCGAAGAGAGAACCCAGAAATGGGCCTTCAACCCTATGGTCAACTAACATTCGACAAAGCAGGGAAGACTATGCACTGGAAAAAAAGGACAGTCTCTTCAATAAATGGTGCTGGGAAAATTGGACATCCACATGCAGAAGAATGAAACTAGACCACTCTCTTTCACCATACACAAAGATAAACTCAAAATGGATGAAAGATCTAAATGTGAGACAAGATTCTATCACAATCCTAGAGGAGAACACAGGCAACACCCTTTTTGAACTCGGCCACAGTAACTTCTTGCAAGATACATCCAGGAAGGCAAAAGAAACAAAAGCAAAAATGAACTCTTGGGGCTTCATCAAGATAAGAAGCTTTTGCACAGCAAAGGATACAGTCAACAAAACTACAAGACAACCTACAGAATGGGAGAAGATATTTGCAAATGACATATCAGATAAAGGGCTAGTTTCCAAAATCTATAAAGAACTTATTAAACTCAACACCAAAGAAACAAACAATCCAATCATGAAATGGGCAAAAGACATGAAGAGAAATCTCACAGAGGAAGACATGGACATGGCCAACATGCACATGAGAAAATGCTCTGCATCACTTGCCATCAGGGAAATACAAATAAAAACCACAATGAGATACCACCTCACACAGGTGAGAATGGGGAAAATTAACAAGGCAGGAAACAACAAATGTTGGAGAGGATGTGGAGAAAAGGGAACCCTCTTACACTGTTGGTGGGAATGTGAACTAGTGCAGCCACTCTGGAAAACTGTGGAGGTTCCTCAAAGAGTTAAAAATAGACCTGCCCTACGACCCAGCAATTGCACTGTTGGGGATTTACCCAAAAGATTCAGATGCAATGAAACGTCGGGACACCTGCACCCCGATGTTTCTAGCAGCAATGGCCACAATAGCCAAACTGTTGGAAGGAGCCTCGGTGTCCATCGAAAGATGAATGGATAAAGAAGATGTGGTTTATGTATACAATGGAATATTACTCAGCAATTAGAAACGACAAATACCCACCATTTGCTTCAACATGGATGGAACTGGAGGGTATTATGCTGAGTGAAATAAGTCAATCAGAAAAGGACAAACAGTGTATGTTCTCATTCATTTGGGGAATATAAATAATAGTGAAAGGGAATATAAAGGAAGGGAAAAGAAATGTTGGGAAATATCAGGAAGGGAGACAGAACATAAAGACTCCTAACTCTGGGAAACGAACTAGGGGTGGTGGAAGGGGAGGAGGGCAGGCGTTGGAGGGGAATGTGTGATGGGCACTGAGGTGGACACTTGACGGGATGAGCACTGGGTGTTTTTCTGTATGTTGGTAAATTGAACACCAATAAAAATTAATTTAAAAAAAAAGAAAGATGAATGGATAAAGAAGCTGTGGTCTATGTATACAATGGAATATTACTCAGCCATTAGAAATGACAAATACCCACCATTTGCTTCAACATGGATAGAACTGGAGGGTATTATGCTGAGTGAAATAAGTCAATCAGAGAAGGACAAACATTATATGGTTTCACTCATATGGAATATAAAATTAGTGAAAGGGATTAAAGGGGAAAGGAGAGAAAATGAGTGGGAAATATCAGAGACAGTGACAAACCATGAGAGACTCCTAACTTTGGGAAACGAACAAGGGGGTGGAAGGGGAGGTGGGCAGGAGGACAGGTGACTGCATGATGGGCACTGAGGGGGGCACTTGAAGGGATGAGCACTGGATATTATACTATAAGTTAGCAAATCGAACTCCAATAAAATATTCAAAAATTAAAATAAAAAATAAAAATAAATAAAAATAAAACCCAAGAAATCTATTATGTTCACTAAAATGATCAGTAAGCTTTCATTTTCAAATATTCAGTGATCAAAAAGTATGTTAACAATTCAACAATATTTACTGAAAAAAAATTTTTTTTATTTATTTCCCAAACATTGGTAGACTGCGCTAGATACTGTATCAGGGACTGAAGATTCAAACAAGAATAAGTCAAGTTTTTCCTTTCACAAGACTCTTATCAAGGAGATTGGGGGCAGGGCCTGGATTGAAGAGAACAGGAAAGAAGAGACAAACATGTAAATAAATCATTATAATATCATGAATATACTTTAATAAAGTTGAATGCAAAGTATATTGAGAGTACAAAAGAGGAAGCAACTAGCTCTGTTGTGGGAGATGAAAGGAAACTACACAGGGCTCACCATGCTGTATGATTCCAAAGGAACATAGGACATAAGAGCTTAAAGCCTCATTGCAGAGATAAAGTCTACCCTCCTGAAATATCTAAATACAAACTCAGAAACCAGTTGCTGGGATGCCCGGGTGGCTCAGGGGTTGAGCATCTGCCTTTGGCTCAGGGCGTGATCTCAGAGTCCCAGGATCAGGTCCCGCATCAGGCTTCCTGCATGGAGCTTGCTTCTCCCTCTGCCTATGTCTCTGCCTCTCTCTCTGCCTCACATAAATAAATAAATAGTGGTAGTTACTTTATTTGTAAAACTATGCTGTATTTTTATATTGGACTACTGTATAGTCATTAAAGAACCATAATATTTCAAAAGATATCATTAAAAGCATTGAAGAGGCAAGCCATACACTGAGAGATATTTGTAATAAAATTAAAATTAAATTTGTGTGGTATTTTCATACTACAATATACAACATTGCAATAAAAAAGAACTGCTATACAGTATTGTAAGTGCCTGACATTAAGCTTTATGTTGTAGTTTGAGTGCCTGACAATAAGCTTTTGATTGCCAAGGCACCCTTTTCAAAAGACAGCCATCTTGAACAAACTTTGTATTGCCAGCTGTATGATGCAGTTACTTTCAAAACAATGAGATAAGGAACTAGGCTGCTCCCATCCATGAAGGTCCCTCTTCAAACCACTTGGGTGACTCCACTTCTCCTTTCCCGTACCATAATTCCCATTCCTATTCTTTACATTACCTAATTTAAAAAAAGAAGAAGAAGAAGCCATGAAGCCCTAGACACCACAAGCTCAGACCCTATATATAAAGAAAGAAAGAATCCCAGGTTCTCTCTCCTCAGGACATCTCTGTGCAGTCCTCAGAATGTCCTATAACCTCCAGGACTCATGAATAGTGAGTCTTGTTCCTCAAATTTTCCTTATACCTACATGAATTAAAGACTTGAATGTAAGACCTGAAACCATAAAATTCCTAGAAGAAAACATAGGGGGAATGTTTCTTGATATTGGTCTTGGCAATGATTTTTTTTGGCGGGGGGGGATTTGACACCAAAAGCACAGGCAATGAAAATACAAATAGACAGTTGGAACCACAACAAACTAAAAAGTTCTGGATAGCAAAGAAAACAGTAGAATGAAGAGGTAACCTATGCAATGAGAGAAAATATTTGCAAATCATATATCTGATATGGAATTAATTTCCAAAATATATAAGGCACTTATCTAACTCAATAGCAAAAACAAACAAACAAAAAAAAAAAAAAAACAGGAAAACAACAAATAATCCAATTAAATAATGGGCAAAGTACCTGAATAGAGATTTTCCCAAAGACATACAGATGGCCAAGAGGCGCTCAACATCACTAATCACCAGGGAAATGCCAATCAAAACCAAAATGAGATATCACCTCATACCTGTTAGAATGGCTTTAATAAGAAGACAAGAAATAACGAGTGTTGGTGAGGGTGTAAAGAACAGAAACCCTTGTACACTATTGGTGGAAATGTGAATTTGCATAGTCATACAGAAAAGATACTGGAGGCAAGAAAAAAAAAAAAAGATACTGGAGGCTTCCCCAAAATTAAAAAAAGAACTACCACATGATTCAACAATTTCACTTCTGGATATATATCCAAAGGAAATGAAATTAGTATCTCAAATAGATATCTGCACTCCCATGCTCACTGCAGCATTATTTATTATATGGGAAATGTATCCCAAAATACAGGAACAACCGAAGTGTCCATCAAAGGATGAACAGACATAGAAAATGTGGTATACATATATAATGCAATAATGCTTAGCCACAAAAAAATCAGAAATCCTGCCATTTGTGACAACATTGACAAAACTTGAGGGCATTATGCTAAGTGAAATAAGTTATTTAGAGAAAGACAAAATGCTGTATGATTTCACTTATATGTAGAATCTAAGAAAAAGTCAAATTCATGGAAACAGAGCAGAAAGGTGTTGTCAGGGGCTGGGTAGGGGGGTAGATAGCTAGATGTTGTTCAAAACTGTACTAACTTTAATTTATAAGATTAATAAGTTCTGGAGACAATGTACAGCTAGATGACTTTAATAATATTTCACTGCATACTTGAAAATGGTTTAGAGAATAGATCTTAACTGTTTTCACTACACAAAAAAATGGTAAGTATGTGAGGTGATGGATGTATGAAGTCACTTGATTGTGGTAATCATTTCACAATGCATATATATCAAATCATCACACTGTACACTTTAAATATGTGTAATTTTGTCAACTATATTTCATAAAGCTAGATAAAAAATAAAAATTAAAAAAATTAACAATTAAAAAAGATATTATAAAAAGACTATTTAAAAGTCACAAAAAAAAAAAAACAAAGCCTATTTCTGGGTGGTAGGATTATTGGTGATTTTTATTTTCATTGGACTTTCTTGCTTTTTTTACAAAATGTCCTTAATGATTATACAACGTTGTCAAATACACATTTTACTGTTACTACATGCTATTAACATATATCTGTCCTTTGTATTCTGACCATACAAAAACCATGAATTTTTACAAGAATTATATGTGAGACTGTTTTATCATATGTAGATAGATTTTTCTCAGACAAACTGTTGCTTAAATACCTGCTATTTCACAAAATCTTGCCCCAGCAGATAATGAGCATCACAACAAGAAAAGTATATAAACATTTCTTCCTAGCTTTAATTGTTACTTTAATTATCAGTGGCACCAGTTTATAAAACTAATACTTTTTGAAAATAATCCTGTGTCAAGAAGAAACCATTACTATTTACATTACTACATGATCACCAAAAATCCAGTTCTTAGTAAAAACTTTAAAGTGTTGTAAATGAGTAAATTCATTGTAAACTCATTAATTGTTTCAGATTTCCATGGGCCAATAAAATTCATAAGCCATTTCTATACAATTTATAGGCATCCCTTTCCATCCAGAAGTCCAATGTAGAAAAGTATCACAAGAAGCAACATGGCAATAGTACACACCAAATGAACTAATGTTATCAATAAAGGTTAATCCCTACATTTTTATTCATATGGGTTGATGTTAATGTTACCTTTGTCACAGTATCTGTTCAATATAGTGTAGAGAAGAGATAGGTTTTTGTTTTCCTGGTTGCTTTTTGTTTTTTCTGGTTCCATTGGTTTTCACTTTATATCACATGGAAGAAAGTTGAAGCAGTCCCACTGCCTTCACCTGAAGATGGGTGCTGTATGGTGTTTATTAAGCAGTGAAATTGGTTCAAGGGAGAAGTTTGCCTTTCTCATACCTATTTCTTCTAAAACCCTGATGACAGATATGTACCAGGCAACACAATGTATACCCAGATAGACTTTTTCAACTCTAAGGGGCTGTTTTTCAAGACATCCTAATGACAGGTTGTCCATGAGCAATCTAGTTGACTAGTGCAGTGTTAACTCAGATGCTCACCATGCTGTCTGAGACTCAGCAGGGCAGGAAGAGAAGGCAAGGAAATTAACACAGAAACAAAAAATCTCAAGACATGTCAAAAAATTGAAAGGACTGAAGAGGAAAATCTATTTTGAAGAGGATTAAGCCACAAATAGAGGAGCTCTAAGAACAATGCACAAAAATGCAGCACAATTGTAATCTGTAAATGTCTTATGCTTTCTCCCACCTGAACTAATGTACACAAACAGACACAACAGATAGATTATAGTTGCCAAAAATCCCGAAGGGCTGCTCAATCATATCTTATGGTGATTATACCATCCATATAGGACCCAAACTCAGAATTGGTCAGGAACTGACCTTTGGTCAATCCCAGCAGTCTCTCAACCCTGTCTTCTTTACCTCTCCCCTCTGGCTGGATACGAGTGTCTCCCACATACACATGACTGAAAGCAGTTTCTTGAATCCAATTCTCTCTGTCAATCTCAGCTCTTTGACTCATCATGTGGCCTCCAGAAAAGTATCTAATCTGATTCTCAGTTTCCTCAAGTGCGAGACGAAAATAATAATGGTATCTTCCCACAGGGTTCTTGTGAGGATTAAATGTATATACAAGATGGAGCTTGGTATGTAGTAAACTCTCATTAAATACAGTCTATAGATTTATGACTAATTCCATACCCATCTCCACATGAGCTTAATGCCTGAGGAAGGAACTAGAGATGCTTGCTTGAACATTTATGCCCTAGTAAAGTTCAAATTAAAACATGGTTGAAATGTCATATACAAGTAAATGTGTACAGAAATGTAACTTTATATGTTAGTTAAAATTCATTTAAATCAATCTTTCCTGGGTACATATTTAATTAATAAAAGTTCAAATTCTCTTTCAGGTCTGTTTGTCCCCACTAACCCATTCATCATTTGGTGACTGCTTCTACATGTCAGAGGTGAAGTAGTACTCTAAATCTTTATGAGTACTTTTTTTGGTAAAATTTTTCAAATGCTATCCATTTGTAAAGGACAGCCCATCCCAAGTAGAACTTCTGCCATTAATCTTTTCTGAGTTCAGCAATCAGTTTTGTCCCTTCATTTTTCTCAACTTTGATAGGACCTCGACAATCTAAATATCATTTGATCCTACTATCCCAGATTGCATATTTTTTTCATTTAAAACATTTTAGTTTTAAAATGAAAATTAAATCACTTTGAAATTATATCTTTGCTTATGTTAATTAAACAATAGGGGAAGCACTCAAAATTATTTTCTGATTTCTTCAAATCCCTCAAATAGGTATAACATGTTGTCAAATTAGCTCTTACTTAGTGAGTGCATTCTATGGGCCAGAGTGTAGACTTCCTATCTTATCTAACTTAAACTCATGGGTTTGGGTGGGGTAGAAATGGACTTGAGAGATAGGAAAAGTGATTATCTATTGTGGAGCCAGACATCATGGGTTTTATTCATGTTATACATTGAATTCTCCTAACAATCTGGTGTATATACTAAATTCTCCGCTTTGTAGATGAGCAAACTAAAAGTATGAATCCAAATTTTTGTAATTAGCATGTAGCAAAGTTATAATACAATGATTTCTGTCTTCAGTGGCCACGGACTAAGTTCTGACTCATTCTCTGACTGGTTTGTGATCTTGTGAGTTAAACCTGCCAGAGCTCATTCCCCCCACTGGAAGGAAATTACTAAAAACCAAAAGCTAATACCTTCTCAAGACCCATCTGGTTCATGAGCTGTACTAAGTGGTTTATGGGAATTATTCTTTCTCTTCAGAACAAATCCACAAGGCACTTATTACTATCTCTGATTTACCAATAGGAAAAAGAGGCAAAGAGAGTAATAGAACTTGCCAAAACCACACAGCTTATGTGGTTGAACTGGAATTCACATCCCACTTTCCTCTCCATCATGCGCTACCCTGCCTTCAGGGACTGGAAAGATCTTTCATAAAAACTGCACCTGGTGATGTAAGCATAAGCTGAAAGAACATATATGAAAATGACTTGAACAAAAATGTCAGCTTTGCTTACAAAATTTCAGGTAATACCAACAAATGTACTAATGGACAAAACCAAGCTGTAAAAAAATTCTTCACAAGCTGAAAGGGTTGGCCAGATTAACAGATGAAATTTCACAGGATAACAGCCAGGCCCTATAATTAAGTTTTAAAAAATCAAATGTACCAGTTCTAGAGGTAGCAGGTATAGTTAGCAGCTGGTACATAAAAGGATTTAAATAGATTTCAAGCTCCAGTATGAGATAATACTATAATGTAGCTGTGCTCAAAAAAGTAAATAAATAAATAAATAAATAAATAAATAAATAAATAATAAATAAATCAAAGTAATCTTGAGCTACATTAATAGAAGTTCAGTGTCCAAGCAAGATGGACAACAGTGGGACCAAATTCGTACTTGTGAACTCACAAGTTCACACATGTGAACTCACATTTATAGTTCTGGGGTTCATTCAGGTAGTCATATTTTAGAGGATTGATAACAGAAGGGATCAGAGAACTAAACAGAACTCAGAAATCTGCCATGTTGGATGTTTGAGTTATGACAACATGTCAGAAAACTCAATAATAATCATTAAATATTTTCAAGATATATACTCTAGGCGGCCTCTTAAAGCAAAATAAGAGTCGTTGTTGGAAGATACAGAGAAGAATGTTTCAGTTCAGTATAGGAAAATTTTAAGAAACAATTAAAGGTATACAAAGTTGAATGAATGTGAGTATTCCCTGTCATTGCAAGTGTTCAAGCAAAAGGTCAACCGCCACTTGTCAGAAATACTACACAAGAGATCCCAACAAGGGCTCATACTATTTGGACTTAAGGTCCCTTCTGGCTTTGTAACTTCCTGTGTGAAGAGGAGGAGGGAAAGTATTTTAAATCTGACAGGAGGTACAGACTGTGCTTGTTTAAATTAATTTATGCAGCACATTAATAGCATAATGCCATTATCATAAGTAGCTTAATAAATACTCTCTAAATAAAGAAAAATCTGTCCTAAACACATCAAAATAATCTGTGTTGTCTAGTAAATTAGGTTTAAAATAGAGTTTCAATCCATCGTATAAGATTTAACACTTTTATAGGTTTTATGGCCTACTAATTTACTATTATGTGTGACAAACTATAGATAATCTTCCCTTTCTTCTCACTATACTTTCCTTTTTCCTGAGTGAGCTGACAAATACTTCTTCCCAAAAGGTTTGAAATAACATCTATTGCCAGCCCAGATCATTTTTCCAAGCTCCTTATCTGTATCACCCTACTCAAAATATGCCAGAGCTAGTCTGCCCTGCCCTAACTATTGTATCCTACCTTGTCTCTGGTACTCTAGCTTTTCTTTGTATTATCTTGTATTTCTATGTAGGCACACTGTTCTCAAACAATATGACTTGCTTTTTACTTTTCAATATTTATACTTCTTTTTTCTATCTCTTATTTTGAAATGATATTGAATATCATCTGTGATAGATATATGTCAGTGGTCTTCTAACAACTGGAGATGGAGGGGCAGGCTTTCATGCATGGGAAGAAATTCTCTGTTATTTGCAAGACTTTGGTTATACTTACTGTATAAATTTATACATTTTAAAATATAGCTTTAGTTAACACCGTAAGAAAAATTTTAAGATTTTATTTCTCAATTTTTGGCTAAAAATAGAAACCTCAATTTCACTTGTTCTTTGAATAATGTATAATAACTCATAAATTTAACAGATTAAATCTTTTTTAAAAATTTAATACCACTTACATACATAATTAATCAAATTCCCTTAGACAATTCAAATCACAGTTACCTACTCAGTATACTTGGCTCTTTCAAATATGTTAAATACAAAACAGCAGACTTACAAATTAAATAAAAATTTTCTGAGAACTTTACTCTTTTTTTTTCTCTTTTTAAAGATTTTATTTGAGAAAGAGAGAGAAAGCACACGCAAAGGAGAGAAGCAAAGGGAGAGGGAGAAGCAGATACCCTGCTGAGCAGGGAGCCAAACATGGGGCTCAGTCCCAGGACCCTGAGACCATGATCTGAGCCAAAGGCAGATAGATACTTAAACCCACTGAGCCACCCAGGCACCCCAGAACTTTACTCTTGTAAGTCCAAGTTAGACATTGTTTTAACAGACTGAATTTTATTGCATTTCAAAAATCTTTAAAAACAAAATAGAATCAAACCATAAGAGACTTTTAACTCTAGGGAACACACTGAGGGGTGCTGGAGAGGAAGTGGGGGGGTAGGGTGATGAGCATTAAGGAGGGCACATGATGTAATGAGCACTGGGTGTTATATGCAACTGATGAATCACTAAATTCCACGCCTGAAACTAATATTACACTATATGTTAACTAAATTGAATTTAAATTTAAAAATTTAAAAAGAAAAAGAAATAAATAAAATAAAAATAGAATCTTTTGGATTAAAATGTGAAAATGTATATCTGAATTCCCTCCCTCCTGAAACACTGCTAAAACCCACTGTAAAGGATGTTTTTAAAAAAAGAAATACACCGGATCTCAGATTTCCAGCTTCTAGAAATGTGAGAAATAAATCTTTGTTATTTATAAGCCACCTAGTCTATGTGGTACTTTGTTATAGCAGCCTGAACCAAGACAATGCCCATAAATATACGAAAGAGCACAGCAACAAAAGTTTTTAACTTTTTAGAAGTTAAAAAGCCTTAGAGTCAAGAAAGGTAGATCCCAAGCCAGTAACAAAAGTTAAGAATCAACCCAGTTTACAGCACAGCATTTCCAAAAGGTTCAGGAACAGGTATGTAGCATCTGGCACTTCTGGAAGAGGGGTTTAAAGGTGGAGACAGAGGGCTAAATTAAGGAAGATTACATTTTAAAAGGGTATTTATATTCCTAAATTTCCTGTCTCTCTCCCTACCCCTGCAATCTTGACGGAAAGTTTGTTTTTGGAGAGAGAAAACATAAGGTCTCTGGGGGTTGTGGGAACAGTTGAGGGCTTAGTTAATCACATATATGCAAGGGGAAATAATGGTCCAGGCATACAAAATAAATGCAGAGATTCCCAATGGCCTTCCCCCACTGAGCTCTCAGACTTCTTGAAGTGACATCTTTACCCTCCAGACAAGTGATTTCTTCCCTGGAAATATGACTAGACTAAGAGGATTGGGGGTAATAGGGGGTTCCTCAAAAAAACAGCTTAATCTAAAGCAGTAATACTCAACTGGGAGCAATTCGTCCACTCCCAAGAGAAATATAGCAATATCCAGAGACATTTTTTGGTATCACAGTTGGAGAAAATGCTACTAGCATCTAGTAGCTAGAGACCAGGGATGCTGCTATATCTCCTACAAGACATGGGACAGCCTCCCCAATAACAAAGAATTATTTAGCCCAAAATGTCAGTAGTTCTGAGGTTGAAAAGCCCTACCCTAGAGGGAAGTTCAAAGTTGATAATTCTTGACAATGCATTAAAAGTTTTCAGGAGGCTTTCTGTCCCCCACTTTAACCAAGAGCAGATAGTCAAGAATTATCAGACATCTGAAGAAGACTTCTAACCTGGAAGGAAACAGCATCAAAACATAAAAAAGCTGAGACCACAGAGGGAGAATAAAACTTCAAAAACATATTATTCATCTTGAAGAGATGAGAGAACCCTAGCCAAGTGATTAACTAATTTGGATGGTATTTATTTTTTTAGTTCAGACACAAAATATATTTTGAAGTATACTTCTGGACATATATGGAATAAAATAGGACAGAAATAAAATCATGCATACACGGTCAAATGAGTTTTGACTAGGTTTCAAGACTATTCAATGGAGAAAAGAGTTTTTCCAACAAATAGTGTTGGGAAAATTGTATATCCACATGCAAGAAAAAAAAAAGTGAAGTTGGATCATTACCTTATATAATTTACAAAAATTAACCAAAATGGATCAAAGACCTAAACATAAAACCTAAAACTATAAAACTTTAGGAAAATATGAGGGAAAGCCTATGACATTTGATTTAATGATAGTTTCTTAGATATAACACCAAAATTATAAGCAACTAAAGAAAAAATAGATTAGATTACATAAAAGTGAAAACTTCTGTGCTTCAAAGAACATAATCAACAAAATGAAAAGGCAACCTAAAATAGGAGAAAATATATACAAATCACAGATTTTATAAGGGGTTAATATTCAGAATGTATAAAGAACTCCTACAACCCAACAACAGCAAAAGAAACAAGACATTTTAAAAACAGCAAAAGATATGAATAGATATATCTGCAAAGAAGATATATACATGGCCAGCAAGCATATGAAAAGATGCTCAACCACACTAACCAGTAAGGAAATCCAAATCAAAAACCACAAAGGGATACTACCTTACATCCATTAGGGTAACAACAATAATAACAGAAACAGAAAATAGCAAGCGTTGACAAGAATATGGAGACATTGGAACCCTTGTTCACTGTTGGATATAAATAAAATGGTAAAAATAAATAAATAATAAATAAATAAATAATACAGGTGCTATAGAAAAACAGTATAGTGGTTCCTCAGAAAATTAAAAATAGAATTACCATATCTCTTACAATTCCACTTCTGGGTGTATTAAGAGATTAAAAGTAGGGTCTTAAAGAATTAAAAGCAGGGTCTTAAAGACCTTAAAGAATAATACTGTTCATAGCAGCATTATTCACACTAAAATATGTAAACAACTCAAATATCCATCAACAGATGAATGGATAAACAAAATGTGATACACACACACACACACACATACATACAATGGAATATTACTTGGCTTTTTTAAAAGGAAGGAAATTCTGATTCATGCTACAACACAGGCAAATCTTGAGGACACTATGCTAAATGAAATAAGCCAGTAACAAAAAGACAAATATATTATGATTCTACTAATATAAGGTACCTAGAGTACTTGAATTCATTGGGACAGAAAGTTGAATGGTGGTTTCCAGGAGCTGGAGTGAGGGGGAATGGGGAATTATTTAGCGGATCTATTGAAGTTTTCCAAGATGAAAAAACATCCCAGTGATTGATTGCACAATGTGAATGTACTCAACACTATTAAACTTTGCATTTAAAAATGGTTACACAGGGTCTCCTTAGTGGTTCAGTCAGTTAAGTGTCCAACTCTTGATTTCAGCTCAATTCATGATCTCAGGGTCATGAGATGGAGCCCCATGGGGTTCTGTGCTCAGAGGGGAGTCTGCTTATGATTCTCTTTCTCCCTCTCCCTCTGCCCTCCCCCTCATGCTCTCCCTCTCTCTAAAAAATAAATAAATAAATCTTTTAAACATTAAAAAAATAAAATTTAAAAATGTACTTCCCATTTAGTGTTTCTTAAAATGTTCTTTTTCCTTTCCCTTAGAAATCAGCCAAGGGATAAAAGGTGGAAGAAATGAAGAGGCACTCAATTTGTGTCTTGGACCAGAAAGGAAAACGACATTGTTAAAACAGTTATCAAAATCTTAATGAGGTCTGTGGATTGGATGCTACTCATATGCCAATGGCAATTTCCTGGTTTGAATGATTACACTGAAGTCTTGAAGTTTTATCTTGCAGGAAGATATCCTTATTTATTGGAAAAACAAAGAATTTGGGGATGACAGAGCATCATATCTGTAAGTCATTCTCAAACAGTCCAGAAAAAATAATAATGATTTGGTTATATTTAACTTCTTTGATAAGATGCCTGTTCATTTTGTCTATTTTTTTGTTAAGATATTTGTTTTCTTACTATGGAATTTGAGAAGTTTATATTATATTCAGGGTATATTGATTTTTATATGCAAAGTTGCTAAACTCACATAATAGTTTGGATAGATTTGCGTGTAGATATTTTAGGATTTTCTACTTAGGCTATTCTGTTACATACACATGAAGACAATTTTACTTCTTCCTTTCATATCTGTATGCCTTTTTTTGCCCCTAGCAAAAACCTCCAGTACACTGTTGAATGGAAATAGTGAAAGTGGATATTCTTGACTAATTCCTGTTCTATAGGAAGTATTTGGTCTGTTACCATTTAGTGAGATATTACCTGTAGGTTTTTCATTACTGCTCTTTATCAGGTTAAGCCAGTTCTCCTCTATTTCAACTCTGCTGAAAATTTTTATTAGGAATGAATGTTGATTTTATCAAGTGCCTTTTCATCATGTATTGAGATGACTATATGATTTTTTAATTTATACAGTGGATTACATCCATTAACTTAAAATGTTGAGCTACTCGCATTTTCAGGATAAACCCTGCTTGATCATGATGTATTATCCTTTTGATATAATGTTGTATTCTGTTTACTAAAAAAAAAATATATATATATAGTCTATGTTCATGAGAGATACTGGCATATAGTTTTCTGTTCTTATAATGTCTTTGTCTAGTTTGGGTATAAGGGTAACACTGGCCTATTAACATGAGTTGAAATTATTCTATCCTTTTCAACTTCCTGAAAGTGGTTTATAAAATTAATGTTCTTTATTAAATACTTGGTAGAATTTAATAGTGAAGACATTATGACTGTGGTGTGTATGTGAAAGATTTTAACTATAAATTAAATTTCTTTAGAAGACATAGAGCCTTTAAAGTCATCTATTTTCTCTAAAGTGAGCTTTGATACTTAGAATTTTTCAAGAAATGTGTTCATTTAATTCAACAGAATAAAGTTATTCATAATATTTCATGTTATCCTTGTAATAGCTATAGAATCTGTAGTAATGCACCTTTTCTCATTCCTGACATTAGTAATTGTGTCTTCTTTTTTCCTTCCTAATTACCCTAGCTAGAAATTTATCAATTTTATTAGTATTCTCAAAGAATTAGTTTTTGATTTTCTATACTGATGTTATCTATTAACTTTGTTTTCAATTTCATTGATTTCCATTCCGCACTTTATTATTTCCTGATCATTTCCTTTCTTGTGCTTAGCTTCTGGTTCCATTTTCTCTTCTTTTTCTAAATTCTTAGGTAGAAGCTGAAGTCATTGATTTAAGACCTTTCTTCCTTAGCAATAGAGTTGTTAGTGCTATCAATTTTCTTCTAAGTACTGCATTAGCTACATTACACAAATTTGGATATGTGTTACCATTTTTATTTACTTAAAAAATTAATGACTATTTATTATTTGACCCAAGATTATTTAGGAGTATGTATTTTAGTTTCCTAATATGCTAGAAACTTTCCAGATATCTTTCAATCATTGATTTCTAATTTATTTCCACGTTTGAAAGTCTAAGGTAGTAAGCTGAAGCAATTTTAGAGTACACCTTGTTTGTTTTTTGCTACTCAGATACCACTGTCCTTCATTGCCCTATAACCAAGCATTTTAATATTTCCTCTATGGAAGTCTTGGTTAAATTACTTCCCAGATACGTAATAGTTTCTGTTACTGAAAATCATTATAGCTGGTGAGAAAAGTGCTACTGATTTTTGTAGATTTTTTTGTTTATCCTGAAAATGTTCTAATCTCTTTCATTAATCATAAGAGTTTATTGATTTTGTTTTTCTAGGCAGATAATTATATAATATGCATATTATTACTACACCTTCCTTTCCAATGCTTATATCTCCTTTATTTTCTAAGATAATATTAAAGACTTTCATACTAAAATAAATGCATGTAAAATTTCTCCATTAAATATAATGTTTGGTATCAAATATTTACCAAGCAAAAAAATTCCTTTCAGGGCACCTGGGTGGCTCAGTCAGTTAAGCAACTGACTTTGGCTCAGGTCATGATCCCTGGATCCTGGAATCAAGCCTTGCATTCAAGCTCCCTGCTCAGCAGGGAGCTGTTCTCCCTCTCCTGCTGCCTGCTGCTCTCCTTGCTTGTGTGCTCTCTCTCTGTGACAAATAAATAAAATCTTTAAAAAAAAAAAAAAAAAGCTTAAAGAGAAAGACAGGGGGATCCAGATGTCTTACAACACAGTAAGATTTTTAAAAAAAGTCATTCCATTCATTCCTCTTTCCTAAAATGGTACCAAATGTAGTTATCTCCTATATTTTAAAGCCCTCAATAGAAGACCCAAGCTTCCATCAGTTGATCATTATAATTTTTAAGTTCCTTTACTGATACTCTCAAAATTCTTCTTTACAATCTGGGGATGCCTGGGTGGCTCCGTGGTTGAGCGTCTGCCTTCCGCCCAGGGCGTGATCCTGGAGAGCCGGGATCGAGTCCCACATCGGGCTCCCTGCGTGGAGCCTGCTTCTCTGTCTGTGTCTGTCTCTCTCTCTCTCCCTGTGTCTCTCATAAATAAATAAATAAAATCTTTAAAAAAAAAATTCTTCTTTACAATCTAATTAAATTCATTATAGTACAATTTCATTTCATCTTACCTTTGATTTTCCTTAGTGAAGATATATGTGTAGAGTACCACACTTCAGGTAAATAAATGTTAGACAAGTACTTGAAGACAATCTTCAGTCTTGAGATCAAATAATATCTGTTCTTTTTACCTTTTCCTTAATGGGTCATTTTTTCTAAGTTTTTAATCATCTTTACGATTTTCTTTGAACCTCTTTTATTAGAAAGTCTTAACAACCAAAAAGAACAAACTATTTAGCATACTTGCAGCATTTTAATGGCACTGCTAAATTTCATCATGCAGATTTGCCCTTTCCTTAAGCTGTACTCAGATTTCTGCAGTTGAAAAAAAAATGCCAAAACTTTGCAGGACTTGTATTCTATCATTGAAATAGTATCTCCCTCCAAAATAATACTTTTCAAATTGAAACATCACTATAACTTTTCCAAACCCAAGAATATACCACTCAAAATACATGATTTGACCTATTTTAGTACATGGTCAATAATTAAGCTAACACAGACAATCCAGCTTTAAATAAATACTAAAGAAATTAACCTCATAAAATACATCAATTTCTTTTCAAAGATCCTGTCTGTCTCTTTCTACGAGTAAACTCATCATGGGGCGCCTGGGTGCTCAGTTGGTTAAGCGTCTGCCTTCTTCAGCTCGTCATGATACCAGGGTCCTGGGATCTAGGATTTGGGATCTGGGATCTGGGATCTAGGATAGAGCCCTGTGTCCGGCTCCCTGCTAAGTGGGGAGCATGCTTCTCCTTCTCCCTCTGTCTTTCCCCCTGAGTGAGAGTGATCGCTCGCTCTCTCTTTCTCTCTCTCTCTCAAGTAAATAAAATCTTTAAAGAAAATAGACTCGCCTCTCTTTTTATGTTGAACAACAGATAATGACTGATGTTGAATTATAAATAGTCAATCCAGGTAAACTGATCTGAAAAAAAAATCATTTTGGCTTTCTAAAGCCATTTACTGGTTTCACTTTACCTCATGAAATTAACATCTTTATGTATTAAATTGCCAACACCCTACCAATGCTCAGGAAGAAAGTGTTGATATGCTCATTTCTTGGATAGTATTACCTATCCCAATTTCTACACCTCTTATATTTACAATTTTGTAACTCTTTTGTCGCTACTGTTCTCCTTCTTTAAACTTATCATACCTGGGATGCCTGGGTGGCTTAGCAGTTTAGCACCTGCCTTCAGCCCAGGGCGTGATCCTGCAGTCCTGGGATTGAGTTCCACATTGGGCTCCCTGCATGGAGGCTGCTTCTCCCTCTGCCTGTGTCTCTTCCTCTCTCTCTCTCTCTCTCTCTGTCTCTCATGAATAAATAAATAAAATCTTAAAAAATAAATAAATAAAAATAAACTTAAACCTATTGCTAATTGAGAATATACTGAAATTCATAAAAACTAGACCTATAAATCAATACATATATTTTGTTATAAATTATGTTACATGAATTACTCCAAATGTGGAAACACCAAATCCATAGTATCAAGTGGCCATTCTTTCTCATTAGTCTCTCACTATCTCAAATATCAACAATTTGATCCCTCATTTATATGGGACTAATCTAAATAGAAGAAGATAGAAATCTTTGGTCAAATTTGGTGAAAGTATTCTGTTCTTATCCAGTTTTTACATCTTCTTTCTTATTTTCTCTGTATTCTGGAAATTTTCCTCTCCCATAAGATTACTTGTGTAACAAACACATTCTGCCCCCACCATTTTCTTCAGCTTTTGTCATTCTCATTTAGGCCAAGACCTTCTTATTACAAGCACCTGTACTCCACCTGAGGAATATCTCAAACTGAAGAAACATGTTTCAATTGGAAGGCCAAAAATGCTGGAAAGTTAATGCCTTCAAGGAGAAGCCCTTAACTAGTAATGACAAGAGTTAGTAAATAAATATCCCAGACTTATTTTTCCCTCTGGTAAGACACACAGGTATGCTCCACACAGTATCCAAAAGGTCTACACTGGCACTGAGGTCCTGCTACCCACAATGGTAATCTCATTAATATACTTACCGGCTTCCTTCCTTTCCTGAAAATGTTCCCTGGATCACCTCCCAAATAAAACTACATATGCTCAAATTCTTTTTTCAAGGTCCAATGATGTGATCTTTAAGTTAATATTTCCTTATTTTTCTTTTCCATTCTCATGCCAAATGCAGAAAAGTTGAATCCTTTCTTTGATAGTCATAACTATGTTTGAATTATAATTTAAGTTATAATCATGAGATGATTTATGTGAATGAAAAGCTTTGCTTGATCTCCATAAGCTCTATAAATTTACAATTATAATATTATAAAATGGAATTATTAGATTCAAGATAGTTTGAGGTAACCTTTGCAATCATGTTATTAACTTCCTATAGCCAGGGCAGCCCTGGTGGCGCAGTGGTTTAGCACCGCCTCCAGCCTGGGGTGTGATCCTGGAGACCCGGGATCAAGTCCCCCATAGGGCTCCCTGCAGGGAGCCTGCTTCTGCCTCTCTGCCTGCCTATCTCTCTCTCTGCCTCTGAATTAAAAAAAAAAAAAAAAAAAAAGCTTCCTACAATCAGACATGAGCTTCCAAATTTCATAAACATATATAATAGTACTACTTTATCTTTCCTAGCATGAAATATTTTTTGAAATATTTTTTCATTCTTTACCATGATGGACATGATGTCACTAATCTGCATACCCATTTCTGAGATTTCTTAGCCTGGCCTCCAAAAAATGATATACTAATTTTTCCCATTATTCACTAAATGAACATTGACTAGAATTGCAAATAGTCTGATAAAATATTGAGTAAAATATAATGAATTTTTTAAAATTAATTTAAGGACTATCTTTATTTACATAATTTTTATTAGGCATATAATATGTGACTGTCCATCTGTGTTCTTGCTCAGAGCCTCACAAGTGTTAGGGAGCACCTGAGGAGTAACAGAGATTACCTATACTCTCAGGACAGGAAACCCTTCTACTTTTATAGAACCACGCCCTGCCCGTGAAAAAAAAGTCAAAGCTGAAACCAGGGAACTGGCAAAATTAGATTTTTATGAGAGAATTAGATGGTACTAGAAAAAAATTTTCTTATTTTATTGTAGATCCTTGACTTTTTTCCCCCCACATAATTGGTATAGTTTTGAGAAATAAAAGATAATCCTCATTTACTACCCAAAGGTATCCACAGTGAGATGTTTTGCTGCTTCTCAGCATTCAAACTGAAAGATTATTATCTGGAATAATTTACAAGTACACTCTTAGCACCAATCAGAGCTTTTAGAGAAATAGTAAAGAAAGGGATTTTTTCTTACTGTTAAATTTCTAGAAAGAAGATTGAGGAAACTGGCACTGCAGAAAAGCCAAATAGCAATATATTCTTGCCATCAACTTACCTCCCAAGTGATGCTTAATGAAATAATTTTTTAAAAAATTAGCAATCTTTGGGACAGAAAGATCAAAATTCAGAAGGTTAAAATGTTCCTATCATAAAGGGCCTCAACACTGCAGAGTAATGACACTTAAAAGTGCCGAGGAAGCAGAAAATATGACAGGTAAAGAAGTCCATACTATGAATTAGCCATCATCTAGGATTTTCTCCTCTTTCTCTCTCTCTCTTCATGGCATCCAAATGAAGATCGAGGTGCCATTTCACATCCTAAATTAGAGACCTGGGGTGGTTGAGCGTCTGCCTTAGACTCAAGGTGTGATCCCGGGGTTCCTGGATCATGTCCCACACTGGCTTCCTCTTGAGGAGCCTGCTTCTCCCTCTGCCTGTGTCTCTGCCTCTCTCTGTGTCTCTCATGAATAAATTAATAAAAATCTTTAAAGAGAGAGAGAGAGAGAGACCTGTAATAGCAACATCATTGCAAACTAGACCTAGAAATCAGGTTGCAAGGAGTATTTGAATGGCAACAGGTAGCTGTAAGGAAAACTGGTAATAGAGCCTTTTAAAGCCCTTTTGGGTGGCGCAGCGGTTTGGCGCCTGCCTTTGGCCCAGGGCGCGATCCTGGAGACCCGGGATCGAATCCCACATCGGGCTCCCGGTGCATGGAGCCTGCTTCTCCCTCCGCCTGTGTCTCTGCCTCTCTCTCTCTCTCTGTGACTATCATAAATAAATAAAAAATTAAAAAAAAAAAAAAAAGCCCTTTAAGACAAAAGCACTCACCAAGGCTAGGGTGGTGTAAAAAAGGTAATTTGTATTACCATAAATTTGGCAATTAGCAGCCACAATAGCCCAAATAGGCCAAACACAACTTTTCTGTTATAATGCTGAAGTGAAACCTTAGTTAATTTGAGCAGGAGAGTTGCTGTCTACAGAAAGACAGACCTGTACAGATTGTGCCTCCTCAGGCTCAATCTAAAGCTTGCATTACCAGTCTTTTTCCAACTTTACTTTTTATTTTCTTCATGTTAAACACACTAGAACAAATCTTAGATGATTTATTATATTTTTAAAATAATATAAAATAATATGTGCTAGCATGTTTTACAGCTGAAACATGACTATAATATTAAAATTAATGTCAATCTATGAGTTCCATATGTGTAAGAGATAATAAACTAACTAGGGGAAAAATCTGTACCTGAGTCTACACATTGATTCTTTCTAATTTCAATTTCACACAGTTAATGGCCATGACAAAAACTAACCCCCTCTTTCTAAGCTATTTTTAATGCCTTATGAAGAAGGAAAAAACTAATTAGTATTTTTTTAAGATTTTATTTATTTATTAGAGAGAGAAAGAGAGAGAGAGAGAAAGGCAGAGACACAGGCAGAGGGAGAAGCAGGCTCCACACAGGGAGCCTGACGCGGGACTCGATCCCAGGTCTCTAGGATCACGCCCTAGGCTGAAGGCGGCATTAAACCGCTAAGCCACCGAGTCTGCCCCTAATTAGCATTTTATCACTTAAATGGTGATTTATGATTAAAATATTCATGAAGGAAAATCATGCTTTGAAAATTATTTTGAATGAGGTGTCCAAAGTATGAATGATTCAAATATATTTACACCCTTTCTGTGCATATGTGTACTACAAATGATATTTACCTGGAGTAAGACACCAAATATATTGTGAACTTTAAAACAATTTCACTGTCAGAATATAAACCAGCTAGAAATTTAAACAAATGTGTATGATGCTGTGTGATGAGTGAGTGATAGATGTCCTCCCATCACTTTTCCTATGCCATACCCCTAAGTCTTGCCTGAGATCATCTTTAGCTTACCTTCCTCCCTCAGGAAAGCCTGGTCTGACTCCCATGTATATACATTAGGCATCCCCATATATGCTTCCATCTTATAAAAACCTGCACCTCCCATACCACAGCTCCTTTCTCAAGAGTATCCTATTTACTACACTGATATTATTCATAATATATATCCTAGGAGCCTATTTCTTGTTCACTGTCTAGAATCCCCACTGCACAGCACACTTTAGGAAGTCAGGAACCATGTCAAGCTTGTCTTTTCTGTCCCTAGCATTTCCTAATGTGCCTACCACTGGCACCCAGTAAGAGTTGGACAGATATTTCAGGAAAATCTTTCTGAATGAATCCATAGTCACATTTTAATTAGTAACCTTTGATTGTCCACCTAGTCATTTTTGTTGGATCAAACTGTCAAATAGTCATATATACTGGCATGTGTTTGGGTCATTTCTTTAAACCATTATTTAGTGCCATTAGGAAAGTCATGGCAATTTTAATTTAAGAAAAATTGCAAATAATAAGGAAGATAATCTAGTGCCAGAAGAAAACTTGCAGCTGGTCCTCAGTTGGCTGAGACTTGTTTTCCCATCACTCCAACTCAAGTCCTCTTCTAGTCATTCATGATTCTTTGATATGCAATTCAGCCTAATTAGCTTTTATAGAGTCCTATGGGATAACGCCACCACTACCAGAGGCCAAAGTGATTTCAGACCTCAGATTTCTCATAGTCTGAAACAGAATACATAATAGGTCATTGAAATGAAATATTACATTGTGAATGATTTTTAAAAGCAGGGGTGCAGTGTATGCAAAAACAACAACAGAAGTCCAAGAATGATTATGTCCATCTGTGGAGCTCAGGAAGGCTTCTGAAAAGAAACAGCACCTGAGCAATGTTTTCATTTAAGTAAATATTTTAATCAATATTTAACCTATCTATAAACATTGTTTTGAAATAAATTCAATGGAAAAGAAGGGGATAGCAACTATATGCATAGTATTCAAAAGCACTGTAGCATAAAACAGGTTGCTGCAAGTAGTTTAGAATCCCTGGAGCATAAAGTGTGGGAGAGCATAACAAGAGATGAACCCACAGAAACAACCAGGGCTTCAGATTCTGTGCTAGGGTGCTGCTACTTATGAGTTATAAGCAGAAAAGTAAAACAATTAAGCATTACTTACCCCTCAGGAAGAGCACTTGAGCTGATATGTAGAGAACAGACTCAAGTGTTGTTAGAAGAGAGACAGATGGACCAACTAAGAGGCTGTTGTAAAAGACCAGGCAGTGCTAATGGACCAAGATGCTACTTTGCCCAAGTAACTATGGTTAAAAGATACTGATGCTCCATGCTCCTCTAGGCCAAATTACAATTGTGAGACCTAGAGAAATGCAGCAATGATCTCTTGTTCCAAAGGCTAGGTGGTGGGAGGGGCGGGGTTCCTATAGAATTGATTTCCCCTTAGAGAGTATTTGACATTACCTTCAAGATATCACTCTATAGTAGTTTCCATAGTTTAAGGTAAGTTTATGGTACCCTGATACTCCCTCCATCTCTAACATCTCCTCTAGAACACCACTCCAGTACATGGAACCAAATGAGATGCTATTTTAGTTAAATTCTTTCAATCAAAAGATCAAAAACTTATTTGATCACTAGAGACAGTTCAGTAAGGATTAATTAAAAAAGAGAAATCCAGAAAGGATTTACATAATCTGCCTTATACTGCATGAGAACAAGAACTGTGTTTTGGAACATTGTAAAGTCTCATTATAGCACCTTGCACATAACATCTGTGGTTAAGACAATGAAAAGTGAATTATAAACTGTAACAGCTAATTCATAATTCTCATGTCTCACTCTTTAAGAAGTGCAACTGACCGACAAAAATATAGTTAACTGATCTCTGACAAAGGAACAATACAATACAGTCAGAAAGAGTCTTTTTAACAAATGATGCTAGAACAACTGGACAGCCACATGTGGAAAAATGAATCTAGACCTAGACTTTATACCCTTCACAAAAATTAATTCAAAATGAAACACAGACAGATCTAAATGCAAAATGCAAAAATATAAAACTCCTGAAGATAACATAGGAGAAAATCTAGATGATCTTGGGTATGGTGATGACTTTTTATTTAGATATAATAACAAAGATACAATCTATGAAAGGAAGAATCAATAAATTAGATTTCATTCATATTAAAAAACTTCTGCTCTATGAAAGACAATGTCAGGAGAATTAGAAGACAAGCCACAGACTTGGAAAAAAATATTTGCAAAAGACAAACCAGATAAAGAACTGTAACCCAAAATATACAAAGAACTCTTGAAACTCAACACTAAGAAAACAAACAACCAGATTAGAAGATGAGCCAAAAACCTTAACAAACACCTCACCATAGAAGATATACAGATTGCAAATAAGCATATGAAAGGATGCTCCATATCAAATGTCATCAGAGAAATGCAAATTAAAACAACGAGATACCACTACACACCTCATTAGAATGGCCAAAATCCCAAACACTGACAACACCAAATGCAGGTGAGGATATGGAGCAACAGGGACTTTCATTCATTGCTGATGGGAAGGCAAAGTGGTGTAGCTACTTTGGAAGGCAGAGTTGTGATTTCTTATAAAACTAAACATACTCAGCATATGAACCAGCCATCTCACTCCTTGATATTTACCCAAAGGAGTTGAAAACTTATGTCCACACATAACCTGCACATGGATGTTTATAGTAGCTCATTCATAGTTGCCAACTTGGAAGCAATAAAAATGTCCTTCAGTAAGTGAATGGATAAATATAAACCATAGTATATGCAGATAATAGAATTATTCAGTGCAAAAGGGAAATGAGCTATCAAGCCATGAGAAGATACAGAGAAACTTAAATACATATTACTAAGAAGCCAATCTGAAAAGGCTACATACTGCAGGATTCCAACTATAAGACATTCTGAAAAAGAAGCAAAACTATAGAAAGTAAAAATCCTGGTGGTTGCCAGGGATTAGGGGAAGGAAGGGATGAATAAGTGGAACATAGCAGATTTTTAGGGCAGTAAAACTACCCTGTATACTCCTATAATGATGGATATTTATCATTATAAATTTGTCCAAATCCATAGAGTATACAACACCAAGAATGAACCCTAATGTAACCCTAGATGATAATGATATGTCAATGTAGGTTCATCAATTGTAAAAATTGTGCCACTTTTGTGGGGATTGTTGATAAGAGGATGTGATGTATATGTGGGGACAGGGGATATAAAGGAAAATCTCTATTCCTTCACATTAATTTTGCTGTGAACCTAAACTGCTCTAAAGAATAAAGACTAGTAAAAAACAAAAACAAAAACACTAAAGCTTTCCTAATAAGCCGATCCAAAGAAATAATATACACTAAAATCTGGTTTCTGTTCTATTTTTTTATACACTGTGTTTATTCAGTGGAATTACTAATCAATTAAAATGTCATTGACCATTCAAAAAATGCTTCTGAGAATTTACATGCTATTTTATCAAGTTTTTAATCACTTAGAATTTGACTTGTTTGAAATTTTTTGCTTCCTTGTATTTGAGTTGCAGCTTCAAGGACAATCACCCTAATTTTCAACTAACCAACAATTATTAAGTACTTCAGAGCACAGGGCTAGGAAATTTGGAGTCTCAAAGAGCAATAAGACCTAGTTCTTGTCCTGGAGAGCTACGATAGATTTGGCAAAACAAGGAAAGTAAACATGACAATCAACCAATGCCTCTTGAATATTAATCTAAACCAAAAATGAGTTAAGAAACAACACATGATGGGCTACAATGAAGTAAATGATTAATTTCCACACAGTTGTATTAGATTAACAGCTGTGTTCGGAAAATGAGAGCAACAGGGGTGAAGTGATTCATCCATAAGAATTGGCATATAATGGAAAACTCTGATCTGTCATTTTGACAACCAAAAATCATATTTAATGCTTTCTTTAAAAACCTACAAATACAGGTCTAATTTCCAGTTTCTGCCAAAGGGACGAGTAGTTGTTTGCAGTCTAATAGTTATGTCCATAAGTAATGAACATTCTTCCCCAGACTTAATGATTACCCCTTGGAAGCAGTGTGGGTTGTGAACCTTCAACTAGAGCCCATCCTCTTGGTCACATAGTACTTTCAGCCATGCTCACAGTCTGTCCATGTGATGATTTCATCCCGTCTACTTCTTTCCATCTGGCTTCCTTTGATTTCCCATAAAGCAATTATATCATTGTGCTTGAGAGAAAGCATTGATTGATCTAAATATAGCAATTCTATTATCCAGAGCCACAATTTTAGTTAAAGTAATATAACCAAATGTTCCTACAAGAAATACCAACCCAAAGGAATTACATGACTCACAAACCCTTTTCTAGCCCCAGTGCATGGATCCCATCAATTAAGCAACATTCCTGGCAATAAAATTAAAGTATTGCATCAATATAGGAAGTGCACATTAACTGCTATAGACTATTAGAGCCATGTTCTTGTCTTGAGCTTTTTCCATCATTTCTACTACCAATGTGAATCCATACTTAAGCTCTCATAACTCCACAACTTGCTATTCTCTTCCTCTTGGTTCTACCAGTTTTAGAATTGTAATTACTTTATATGGCACTCTGTATTCTTTCAGTCTTCAATAGATAACCCCGCTCATGGGATTTTTTCTATACCTCAAAATGATAAATAAATATCTTAATTCTTATAGACATACCATGATATAAAATAGCTTGTGTCAGTAATTTTTGTACCATGTTGTAATATAAGCTTGTGTATATATATCATTCCTTCTGAAGTTTTCAACACAATTATCACTGCTCTTAAATAGACTCAACTGTTAGAGCACCTGTATGTTCCCTAAATATGCTTGAGGCACCTTTCCCAAGGTGTCTCAAATTTCCAAGTCAAAATCCATAGACCAGAGGCAATAATAATCCATTCAAGCACTAAAGTGGGGGGTTTTATAGACATTGCCCTCTTTTAATCTATGTAACAACCCTAAAAGGTAACTATTATTATTTCCATGTCACCAATCATAAAATGGAGAATCAAAAAGCTTAGGCTCTTCCCAACCCTCAAGGTCTTATGCAAAAATTGAGTTGGTTCTTGGGTCCACCTCAGGTCTGTCTCCAAGCACTAGGCTTCTCTTCCTCCTAAAGAGAAGACACAACCTGACAGTGTGTTGTCAAACTGGCTTTCAACTTGTCAAGAAACTGGATTTTCACGATATTCTGGAGTTTTCCTCTGAAAAACTGGCTTAATAAATGCATGTAATTGGTCAAATCTAAAACAAAGTGATGGAATATGAGAAAACTTTTCAAAATAAAATGTTTGAGAGTCTGTAAAAACTCATTTTTTTCAATGTATTTAAATTTAGGATTTGTGGAAGGCAGACTACATAATATTTAGGGAGACTGAGTTACAGTCAGCTATATCTGGATGTGTATCCAAGCTTGGCCACTTCTAATTTGTATCCTCTAGACAAGTAGTTTAAACATTCAAAGCATATATTTTAGGTTGTAAAACTAGTCATGTTGTCTTAAAGTTTATATAAAATAACTATTTCGGAGGCATAGCAAGTACTCAATAAAAAAGTCCCTGTTATAATGATGATCATCATGATTCTTACAGTACAGAAATGCATCTCTGAAGCATAAAATTTAGTTATTTCATCCATCCATCTAAATCTTTCAAGGTAAAGTTCTAAATTCTTAGTGTGGCATGTAAGGTCTGTCAAACTTTAGTTACTGCTTCTTTTTTGGTGCCATCATCTCTCAGCCTTCCATACTATGCTCTTTCTGCCAGTTGTGGGGCAGTGACACAAATCTCCTCCTATACCTATGCATTCTGCCTGGACTCCACACATCCTTCAACCCTCAGGTCAAGCATGAACTCCTCCAATACGGTTTTCTTAGCCCATGCTCCACCTACACAACCATCAGTCTAGATTTGCTTTCCTTCCTTCTGTTTCCATCATATCCCATCAAGCCTATAAGCCTAGCAATGATCATTATTCTCTAGGGTTACCATCTCTGTTAACTTGATTCTTTCCCCCATTAAAATTAAGTTCAATATTGAATAATTAAAAAGAGTACTCTGCAGGACATAGGCAATTTCCTGATATCACCAATTTTGGTTACACTAGGCATCAGGCAAAAAATGCATTTAAGGTGTAGATATTGCATTTATTGTTTAAAAAAATAAGTTTAAGGCTCACCTTGGTGGCTCAGTCAATGATCTTTGGCTCAGATCATGATCCTAGGGTCTTGGGATCAAGTTCTATATCAGGATCCTTGCTCAGCAGGAAGCCTGCTTCTCCCTTTCCCTCTGCCTGCTACTCCCCCTGCTTGTGCTTGCTCTCTCTCTCTCTCTCTCTCTCTCTCTCTTTCTCTCTCTCTCTGTCAAATAAATAAATAAAATCTTTTTGCTGAAAAAGTTTAAAAAAAATAAGTTCAGCATTAGATAGAAAGAAACCAAGAAAAAACAATTATAGAATGAATGTTATCAAAAAAGTTCTCACTACTTTGTTTTCAGAGTTAAATGTGAAAAAAGTGTAAAATTTTTTCATCACTATTGAAAATGAATATAGGACACCAGGAGTAATCTAATTAAACAAAATTTTAAGAAGTCTGTATTTTCTATAGCAGTTTCATTTATTCATTTTTCTTTTGACTACAGTGAATATATTGTTCTTTCCAAAAATAGTTGCTGGCAGTTTCCAAAGATGTAATTTCTTGTACAGTGATGAGCTAAGCATACAGATAGGATGAAATTGAGCTCAGATTTTTTTGTTTCTCAAGAAAATTACTTTTTTAATGTCCACTATCAGGTGAAATAATTTTTAGAAAATTTGATAGACTGGCTTATTAAATGCCAAGAAAATTATGTAATGTATTGTTTCATTCAATTATCTCCATTAATAAAAAACAGAAAAAAATCACTAAAGCAGTGATTTGAGCAGTGAAAGGTACAAAGATCCACCAGTTAAGCCAATCTTTAATGTGGGTGATCTTTTTTCCAGAAAATCTTCCTTCCAATAAGGAAATTAAATCTATTTCTTCCTATTTTGAAAGAGAAAAGCATCAGAACAGACAACTCTATATCTCAAAACCCATTTACCAGTAATCATTCTGGTAAATGTATGTGTATACAATGTACTTATTTTTATATGGTTTTCATTCTATTGATATTACAAACACGAATACCACAAAGCAGATAAATACGTGTTTGAATATCTTACCATCATTTAAGAAGAGGCATACATAACCTATCAAAGAGTATTAAGTGAATCCTTAATTTTTAAAAAGCTATATATTCTTGGACTTATCTTTTTATTAACATATTGCTGCTCCAGTCCCTAAATGACTTCACTCTTATTCAAATAAATTCTTGGAGCACCTTGGTGGCTCAATTGATTAAGTGTCTGCCTTTGGCTAAGGTCATGATCTCAGGGTCCTTGGGACTGAGCCCTGCATCAGGCTCCCTGGTCAGCAGGGTGTCTGCTTCTCCTTTTCCTTCTTCCCCTCCCCCTCTCTCAAATAAATATAAAAATCTTTTTTTAAGTAAATAAATAAATAAATTCTTTTTTTCTTCCTCCGTTTAACTCTAATCTGTTAAATATAAATGTAACAATAAATTAATCATCTTTATGGAAAAATGAGGTTCAGCTTTTATATTATAGATTAAATATCCCCTTCAGTTGTCTTATTAACAGTTATTGGACTAAATCTAAACATTGTCTTAATTTGGGAGAATTTCCCCATCCTATGCATTATAAGTCTTTCCAAAAAGAAAGGAAGAAAGAAGGAAAGGAAAGAAGAAGAAGAAGAAGAAGAAGAAGAAGAAGAAGAAGAAGAAGAAGAAGAAGAAAGAAAGAAAGAAAGAAAGAAAGAAAGAAAGAAAGAAAGAAAGAAAGAAAAAAAAAAGAAAGAAAGAAAGAAAAAAGGAAGGAAGGAAGGAAGGAAGGAAGGAAGGAAGGAAGGAAGGAAGGAAGGAAGGAGAAGAAAGGAAAGGGAAAAACAAAAAACAGTTCGAGCAACTCAGAGAAATTTATGATAATGATGATAGTGATTTTTTTTAATCTGTCAATATATCCATTTCTCTCTGTTTTCACTACCACCTCCCTAATTCTAACTGCCATTCACAACTTGCCTGGACTACTGAATACCTCCTGCAATAGTTTATACACTACAGCCCAACTGACTTTTCATCATGCTAACTGGTGGTATCACCCTCCCCTTTCTAGTCTCATCCTCTTAAAACTCTCAGTGGCTTTCCATCACTGTGAATAAAGACAAAAATTCTTAACGAAGCCTATCATTGCACTGTTTACTCTTGCTTCTCTTTTCAACTTTGCCTAACACTTAATCCACATACTTTACATGCTTTAGACACACTGGCTTTTTTGTAGTCTTTCCAACTTCTCTTTACTTACTCTCAGAACCGATTCTAAATGCTCATGCAACTCCCATTTTGGAGTAGATGATCACTGTGTAACTGATGGAGATGAGAGCAGCAGGAGAGGAGCTATATCTTAATGTTCACAGTGGATACAAGGAGCCATCACTATGGATTGGGAGATATCAGAATCATGGTGAGCTAAACAGGGAACTCTAAATGTAAGTTTTTGACTATTAATTTTAAGAAATGTATACCAGCTGGCTCTAGTGTCCCTTGTGGTTACTATGGCACCAGTTGGCTTCCAGAGCACCAGATTCCCAGAAGGGTTCCAAGAACACACAACCCTTCCAGATCCTATTTCCCTGGGCAGTTCCTGAAGAATCAGGATTCCAGGCCATCCCACTGTTAACCAACTCCATGGCCCTGGTCTCCTGACAGGAGACCCAAAGGCCTTGTACACTTTGCTGCTGGCAGCTTTCATGACACTGGACTCCTGTAGGCTCCCCAGAACCGGCTACATGAATTCCATAAATCCCAATTCTAGTTAGTTTTTACAGAGTGGGACAGCTCCTACAGTTTCAGGTTCTCAATCAGCCTTCCAAAACTCAGGATCCAGGTGAGCCAGGCTAACTACCATAAAAGCCAAAAGAGAGTTAAGGTAGCTATATTTATATAAGACAAAATGGAGTTTAGGTATAAAATTGTAACAGGAAAAAAAGAACATTATTATATAATGATAAAGAGGTCAATTCATCAAAAGGCTATAATAATGATAAATATATATGCACCCAACTTCAGCGCACCTAAATATATTAGGCAAATAATAACAGATCTGAACAGAGCTAGACAATATACAATAATCGTGAAAGACTTTAGTACTCCACTTTCAACAGTGAATAGATCATCCAGACAGTAAACTACCTAAAGAAATACTGGACATAAACTATACCTTAGACCAAATTGACTTAATAAACATGTTCAGAACATTCTACTCAACACAAATAGAATATACATTCTTCTCAAGTACACATGGAACATTCTCCAGAATAGATAACTTATTAGGTCACAAAATAGACCTAAGCAATGTAAAAAGACTGAAATCATACCAAGTATCCTTTCCAATAACAGTTATATGAAATCAATTACAAGAAGAAAACTAAAAAACTCACTATGTAGAGGTTAAACAACATGCTCCTGAATGACCAATGGGTCAAAGAAAAATTCAAAAAGAATTTTTAAAAATATACTGAAACAGACACATGAAAAGATGCTCGACAACATTCATCACCAGGGAAATGCAAATCAAACCTACCATGAGGTATCACCTCACACCTGTCAGAATGGCTAAAATCAACACAAAGAACAAGTGTTGGAAAGGATATGGAGAAAAAGGAACTGTTATGCACTGTTGGTGGAAATGTACCTGGTACAGCCACAGTGGTAGCTCAAAAAGTTAAAAATAGAACTACCTTATGATCCAGCAATTGCACTACTGGGTATTTACTCAAAGAATACAAACACTAATTCAAAGGGATACATGCACACACCTATGTTTATAGCAGCAGTATTTACAATAGCCAAGATACGGGGATCCCTGGGTGGCTCAGTGGTTTAGCACCTGCCTTCGGCCCAGGGCATGATCCTGGAGTCCCGGAATCTAGTCTCACGTCAGGCTCCCTGCATGGAGCCTGCTTCTCCCTCTGCCTGTGTCTTTGCCTCTCTGTGTGTGTGTGTGTGTGTATCTCATGAATAAATAAATAAAATCTTTAAAAAAAATAGCCAAGATATGGAAGCAGCCCAAATGTCCATTGATTGATGAATGGATAAAGAGTTATATATATCGAATTTTTTCAGTCATAAAAAAACTAAACTTTTGCCATTTGTAACAGCATGGGTAAAGCTAAAGAGTATAATGCTAAGTGAAATAAGTCAAAGAAAGACAAATACTATATGATTTCACTCACATGTGAAATTTAAAAAATAAACAAGCAAAGGGTTTAAAAAGAGAGAGAGAGAAAGGGAGAGACAAATCAAGAAACAGACTCCTAACTAAAAAGTATAAACTGATGGTTACCAGAAAGGAGAGGCATGGGGTGACTAAGGAGTGCACTTGTCCTGATGAGCACATAGTATTGTATGGAATTGTTGAATCACTATATTGTACACCTGAAACTAATGTAACACTGTATGTTAATTATCCTGTAATTAAAATAAAATTTTAAAATCTTTAAAAATTTTTAAAAATATAGTGAAACAAATGAAAATTAAAAACAACATGCCAAAATTTATAAAATGTTGGCAAAAATAAAGTTCTAAGAGAAGAACTTTAGAAGAGAAGTTTATAGCAATAAATACCTAAATTAATAAAAAAGACAGATGACAAGTAACTTAACTTTATACCCTAAGGAACTAGGAAACAAAGAACAAATCAAGCCCAAAGTTAGCTGAGATAGAAAATATATAACACAGCAGAAATAACCAAATATAGATCAGAAAAACAATAGGAAAGATCAATAAATTTAAAAGTTGGTTTTTGAAAAGATAAAATTAACAAACCTTTAGCTAGACTAAGAAAAGAGAGATAAGATTCAAATAAACAAAATTAGATATGAAAGAGAAAACATTAAAACTGATTCAATTATAATACAAAGGATCATCAAAGATTACTATGAACAATTATATGCCAACTAATTGAATAACCTAGATAAAACAGATAAATTCTTAGAAACATAAAACTTACCAAGACTGAATTATGAAGGCAGAAAATTGAATAGAGCAATGACAAGAGGATTGAAACAGTAATCAAAAACCTCACAACAAGAAAAGCCCAGAACCAAGTGGTTTCACTGGTGAATTCTAATAAAAATTATTTTTTTAAGATTTTATTTATTTATTCATGAGGGACACAGAGAGAGAGAGAGAGGCAGAGACCTAGGCAGAGGAAGAAGCAGGCTCCCCGCAGGGAGCCCAATGTGGGACTGTATCTCAGGACCCCAGGATCATGACCTGAGCCAAAGGCAGATGCTCAGCCACTGAAGACACCCAGGTGCCCCTATTTCTAGTCTCTTCATTCCGTTTGCAGGTCTACATTTCCTGAGCTGCCCTGAGCTGAAGGCAGACACTCAACCACTGACCCATCCAGGTGCCCCTCTACTAAACATTTAAAGAATTAATGTCAATTCTTCTCAACCTCTTCAAAAAATTAAAAAGGAGAAAACACTCCCAAACTCTTCTTACAAGGCCAGCCTTACCCTGATATCAAAAGCAGATAATGTCACTGTAAGAAAAGAAACTACAGGCCAATAACTCTGGTGAATATAAATCTCAACAAAGTACTAGCAAACTGAATTCAAAAATATATTAAAAGAATCATATATACTATGATCAAGTAGGATTTATCACTGGGATGCAAGGATGGGTCAACACATGTAAATCAATAGATATGATACACCATATTAATACAATGAAAGATAAAAATCATATGGTCAATCAAGAGATGCAGAAAAAGCATTTGACAAAATTCAACATCTCTATTATGATTAAAAACACTTGAAACTGGGTATAGAAGAAACATACCCCAGATAAACATAAGCCATATATGACAAAGCCACAACACCATAGTCATAGATTGAGGTTGAAATCTCTCCCCCTAAGAATGGGAGCATGATAGGGTATCCACATTACCACTCCTATTCACATAGCACTGGAAGTCCTAGCCAGAGTAATCAGGCAAGGAAAGGAAATAAAAGGCACCTGAAATAGAAAGGAAGAAGTAAAACTGTATCTGTCTGCAGATGATATGATCCTACATAGAGAAATCCTGAAGATTTCACCAAAAAATTGTTAGAATAAACAAATCTTGTAAAGTTGCAAGACACAAAATCAACATACAAAAATCAACTGAATTTCTAGACACTAATAATTATTTGAAAAAAGAATAAAGAAAACAATCCCATTTACAATAGCATCAAAATAATATAATATCCAAGAATATATTTAACTAAGGAAGATTTCTATGTAGAAAATTACAAAATATTGATAAAAGAAATTGAAAAGGATCCAAAGACGTAGAAAAACATCCCATGTCCATGGATTAGAAGAATTAATATTATTAACATTACCATACTACCTGAAATGATCTATAGACTTAATGCAATCTCTATCAAGATTCTAATGGCGTTTTCACAGAAATAGAAAAAGCAATCCTAAAATTTGTATGGAATCACAAAATACCCTGAATAGCCAAAGCAACCCTGAGAAAGAAGAAACAAGCTGGAGGCATCATACTCCCTGATTTCAAACTTTATTACAAAAGTATAGTAATCAAAACAGCAAAGTATTGACATAAAAAAACAAACACAGAGATCAATAGAACAGAAGAAAGAGTCTGGGGGGAAAAACCGTATGCATACACAGTCAACTGATATTTCATAGCCAAGAATACTCAGTGAGAAAATAAGAATCTCTTCAAATAATGGTGTTGGGAAAACTGGATATCTGCATGCAAAAGAATGAAATTGGACTCCTTTCTCACATCACTCACAAAAATTAACTCAAAATGGATTACAGACTTCAATGGAAAACCCTAAACTAGTAACTACTAGAAAGAAAAAACAGAGAAAAAGGTCCTTGACATTGGTTTTGGCAATGATTTTTTTGGACATGGCATCAAAAGTACAAGCAACAAAAACAAAACTTAAGTGTGACTGTATCAAACTAAAAAGTTTCTGCACAGTAAATGAAATGATCAACAAAATGAAAAGACAACGTATAGGGGAAAATATTTGCAAACTAAGATATCTGAGAAGGGATTAATATTCAAAATAAATAAGAAATTCATACAACTCAATAACAAAAAACAATCCAATTTAAAAATGGGTAGAAGCTGTGAAGATGCATGCTGGTGTCATCTGGCCCTCCACATCTCCCTATGGGAATTGAGGCTCAGGAAACCAGTGCAAATATGCTGATACTCTGACTACTGCTTTCAGGAATAAAGCGCTTCATCTCTGATCCAGAAGTCTCATGTATAATTTTGTCACTATCCATGAAACTATCACAAATTAACTTGTCAGTTTGCAAGTACAATAAAATATGACTTTTCAGGGTGCCTAAGTAGCTCGATTGATTAAGCATCTGCCTTCAGCTCAGGTCATAATCTCGGAGTCCTGTGATCAAACCCTAAGTCGGACTCCCTGCTCAGCGGGAGTCTGCTGGTCCCTCTCCCTCTGCCTGCTGCTTCCCCTGCTTGCTCACTCTGTCAAATAAATAAATAAAATCTTAAAAAATAAAAATTTAAAATTTAAAAATTAAAAGGGGTAGAGGGTTGGGACACGTAGGCGTGCCCAGTCAGTTAAGCATCCAACTCTTGATTTCAGCTCAGGTCATGATTTCGGGGTCATGAGATCAAGCCCCTATCATGCTTCACACTAAACATGGAGCTGGTTAAGATTCCCTCTCTCCCTTTACCTTTGCCCCTCCCCACCCCTGCTGGCATTCTCTCTAATAAATAAATAAATAAATAAATAAATATTTTAAAAATGGGTAGAGGACTCAAACAGACATTTTTCCAAAGAAGGCATACCAATGGTCAATAGGTACATAGAAAGTTATTCAACAGCACTCATCATCAGAGAGGTGAAAATAAAAACCACAATGAGGCATCATTTCACACCTGTCAGGAGAATGGCTATTATACAATAACAAGAGTTGTCAAGGATGTAGAGAAAGGGAATCCTTTTTGCACTTTGGTAGGAATATAAACTTGCATAGCCACTCATGGAAGGAAGTATGGAGGTCATTCAAAATATTAAATATAAAACTATTATGTGATTTAGCAATCCCATCCTGTGTATGTATCTGAAAAAAAATGAAATCACTATCTCAAAGAAATACCTGCATTCTCTTGTTCATTGCAGCATTACTCAGACAGAGAAAAATAAATTCTGTATGATCTTACTTACATGTAGAATCTATAAAATAGAGAGTTGAATAATAGTTTCCAGGGGCAGAAGATGGGGAAAATGGGGAGATATTAGTCAAAGAGTACAAATTTCCAGCTATAAAGTTAATAAGTTCTTAGGATCTAAAGTAGAGCATGATGACTATTATTAACACTACTGCACTGTATACTTAAAAGTTGTCTTAAAAAATAATAAATCTTAAATGTTATCACCACAAAAACAGGTAAATATGTAAGGTGATGGTGGTGTTAGCTAACCTTATTGTTGTAATCATTTCACTGTATACATATACATATAAACATACATGTATATATATATGCATGTATCAAGTATTATGTTGTTATATAACATATAACTTACATTTGTTATATGTCAATAATAATTCAATAAACCTGAAAGAAAAATTGAAATGTATTCTCCCTGGCATCATAAATCATGACTTATATATTAGAAAGTCAGAATGGCATCTAGAGCACGCTAGCCCACTTTATCCTATATATATATCCCTGACTCAACATGAATATAGCAAGACCAGTGTCAGAAAATGGGAAAATATTTCACAGAGTCCATGTAGAGCCCACACAACAAAGAATGGGATAATATGATTCAAAGTGAACTCTGAGCTGCTGAGACTATTATAGCATTTCCTAGGAGGGATATTTGGCAAATGTTATGGCAGGTGTCACGGTGTCTGTGGTTCTAACCAAGAATGAAACATCTTCAACACAGATCCAGCTCTGGAAGTTACTTTCCTGTCAAAAGGAATGAACTCAAACAGCATGGTGTTGGCGTAAAAGCAGGTGAAAGAGCAGAGAGCTCAAGAGCAGAGCACAGAGAGAAGGCAAAGATGCATTTCTAAGCAATTGCTTATCAGTTGAGGTTTCTGATCTCTTAGCAGGTCAGAAAATCAATTTTGTGGTTCCAAACCGCATTGCTTAATAAAATAGATGAAACTAGAATAGAAAAGTGAGTGCATTGTATATCATAATGATGAAAATACTATCTCATGAACATACTTTCTTTTCATTCATATATGTACATATATTTGTGTAGTGGACAATGTAAAATGGGTTTCTTAGTGTGAGTCACAATTAAAAATGTTTGAAAAATACTCTTCTAACAAAGAACAAAGCCATAAGTAATTAATAGAAAATTTTAGAAAATGCTTCCTTACAAATATTGCTTATAGAGACAAGGCATAAAGTAAATAGTGAAAAATCTGTGGATCCTGGTCAAACTCTAACTTTCTATGTTAATGAAAAAGCACCTGAATTTTCAATGCAGAGTCTAAGAGCTGGCACTGTTGCTATTATTGTGGCTGTAGCAATAGAAATCGCTGCATTGTTTTTTCCAGAAAGAAGAGAATGGTAAATGAGAAGGCTGAAATAAAGGAAATAAGTGAAATGCATAGGGAACTCGACGCCCAAATCCTGTAATTTGAAGAGTGACTACAAGAAGGGAAATTAGCAAATAGACTCATAAATGTATGAGCAAGGAAGAAAGAGAGGATCTTTGAGCATTACTATTTTGTTAGTTAACCTATCTGTACTGGTGATTCTATTTCAAAATATAAGTAGTTTGAAATTGGCTTTACCAATCTTAAAAATTTGATTACAAGTTAAATCTAATTTTTAAAAAAATTAAATTTGGCCTGAATAGTTTATTTATGTATAACACTGTATAAATAACTCATAACAGATTGTGTATTAAATGTTTCCACAGTAGAGTTTAAATTACTCCTGCCTCATTCACTTGTGACTGAAAGCTGTCTTTCTATCTGAGTCTACTTTTCAAATTTTTATTATTTAAGTATAGTTGACATACAATGTTATTTTAGTTTCAAGTACCCAATATAGAAAATCCACAATTCTAAATATTATGCATGCTCACCGTGGTAAGTATAGTTACCATCTGTTACCATACAATGTAATCATAATATTATTGACTTATTTACTTTGGGTCTTATAAATTTTTTGTGAAATATGAAATAAAACATTTTTAAACAGAAAGAAAGAGGAGGGATCCCTGGGTGGCGCAGTGGTTTGGCGCCTGCCTTTGGCCCAGGGCGCGATCCTGGAGACCGGGGATCGAATCCCACATCAGGCTCCCGGTGCATGGAGCCTGCTTCTCCCTCCGCCTGTGTCTCTGCCTCTCTCTCTCTCTGTGACTATCATAAATAAATAAAAAATTTAAAAAAAAATTAAAAAATATATAAGCATTTCTCATTTAAAAAAAAAAAAGAAAGAAAGAGGAGAGGGAGGGAAGGAGGAAGGAAGAAAGGAGGACAGAAAGAAGGGAGGGAGGGAGGGGAGAACATGTAAGCAATTACATATCAGGAACTGATCATTCTTCACAACTTCCACAAAAGGCCTATAATATAAGGAAGTGACAACTTGGTTCAGAGTACCATGTGTCAGAAATGTCATGGAACACAGGAAAAATTCAGAACGTTTCAGCAGTACAAGAAAAAAATAATCAGAAACAGACTTAAATAAATTGGCTAAAAGCTGGGGATTGAGGGTTCTTTAGAAAGGGCGCTTGGATTCACACTGCCATGGAAAAGCTCTGTTCTCATCCTATGGTGAGGATTCAAGCATTCTCCACTAGGCTTTTCCATTGTCCCCATAAACTTCTCAGTTACAAAAAATCTCCCAAATATAGTCACAGATGGAGAACTAAAATGAAGAGATCCTTCCTGACTCTTGCAGTCAAAACCCAGATAAGTCTTCAGAGTAGAAAAACCAGGCACTGAGCCTATTATGGAAATTGCCTAAAGAGACGTATTTCTGCATAGGTATGCTACACCAGTTGCACATGCACTAAAACACAAGCAAATTTGCTTACCCACCCTTCTCAGCTCAGAAAATTCAAGCCATCAACTACAGAAAGTCAGAAAAATAAGTAACATGACTTCTGTTTTATCACCATCATTTCAGATGTCACACTGAATCATCCACGCATCCAAACGTGAAGTTTTGAAGTTTATAGAACTTTATGCAGTTCCCAAAGCATTTAGTATCAGTTTGCCTTTATGATCCTTCTGATAATAATTTAAGTGAATAAGTTATCACTTTGCAGAAGTGATTTGAATTCTCACAGATAAGGCCAATAAGACACCTTAGATTTTCATATAAATTAGAAAAAATGCTTCTGCTGCCCTCTTTCTAGGCAATAATTTTTTGGAGGGGCCCTGTTCTATACTTTCAACCTATTTAAAAATCACACTATTTACTTATCTTCCTATTTTGCTATGGTTTTTCTTTATCTACATGAAGCTAGAACACTGAAGTTCTGAGCGTCCTAGTCAGAAGCAGGTCAGATTTCTATATGATTAGTAAATTCAACAAGAAAAACAAAAACAACTGGTGATTTAGCTCCATACAATAAAGAATTAATCTGCCTTTTTCAAAATTTTACTTTTGTGAAAATAAACTTCTATAGATAGAAGTTTTATTTGGTATTGATCAGGCACTTTGTATCTCACTGATGAAAGTGCTTCTTTCTTTTTTATTTTGTCACCCCTTTCTCAGTAAAGTTCATATATTTAAAACTGCCCAGCTCAAAAGTAATTTTACCTTTTCTTATTATTATATTGCTTTAACAAAATGTCTTCCTAGAGCATACTATCGAAACCTGTAAAACTAATAATGAACTGGAAGTTTCTTGAATAAAAGATTATTTTTCTTTCTGTATAGACTAAATAGCACCCAACCTCACATAGTAGACACTCAGAAAATAGTGGATAAATACATTAATTAATTCATAAATACATTAATTAATGAATTCAAGTTAGTACTTTGGACCTGAGAAAATAGGGCTTAATTTTCATATAATCTCCTAAACCTTTGTAGGGAAATTTTCAGTTTTGTTCTCTGAAATCTACTGGATCATCTCACATCGACTTGGGCTTACTCAACTACATGCAATTCTGTCTTCCTTGTTTCAGAATGATGCTCATGATTATAGTAAACTTTTTATTATCCATCCTAATGAAGCAACGCAAAGGTATGAATAACCAGAATACAAGTCTGATTTTTAATAGATTCACTTTTCTGAATTGCCTCACATGGACTAACATTAAAATGTCTTGCATTAACTTAAAAAAAGAATGCTAAGATAAGTTTCAGAGAAGTATGCTGTATTTTAGGGGAGAGGTTAATCCAGGATAAAACTTTACTGTCTATAATACTCAAAGTGAAAGAAAAAGTTCACATAACTACAAATTGCAAGTATAAAGACCAAGTATTGTTTTACTTGTTCACCTTCAAAAACTCACCTATTAATAGAGTCAGCAAGTTTTTATTTCTGCTACAAATTAGCTGCAGTAAAGTGTTGAAACATTGTTGAACATGTATTTGTACTGAGGCTAGATGTCATAGATAGAATAGTGGCTCCTATCTGATGGTCCAGACTTCAAAAGGCTTTGTCGCCGTACTTTTTGTTTCCTTGTGGCATCGCTGAGATAAATGGTCTACACGATTATTCATGGACTGAAGAATACTCTTGTTCAGTGAGGTTTGTAGATAAAGCAATGAAGCCAATCCTTTACTAGACTTTCATGTGCCATCCGTTTCTCTTCATCAAAAGTTTATTTTATACTGTTATATGGAAATGTATAACCTCCATTAAGCAGCTTCTATTTCAAAACCTTGGGTGAGAAATTTCAAAGCATGCATAGTGGATATCAGCTTTTGACCGCAGAGAAGTAGCAAAGAAAGTTTATTACTAATCCTAATACTTTGGAATTGTAAAAATTTCAATGGATATTTAAAAAGAAATATAATTAAGCTTCATTATACTACTGGAAATGGAAAAGCATGCAGATGTCTGCATTTACAAGTGAACCAATAAAGTCTAGCAATTTTTAAGTGACCATGAACAATTTAGTAGCTACTAGAAAAATGGAAGCAAAATGCAGAGTAGGCACTCAATTTCCAAATTTTCTTACATAGAAAACTGCTACCAATACAAGTTTTTATTAAAAACGTTTTGCTATTAAGAAATTTTTATCAAAGACCCAAATTATGCCAAATGCACCTGCAACTTATGACTTTGTTTTAAAATCTTTATGCCCTTTTATAGGCTGTATATAGACTATAGGTGTTGACAAATAATCATTATCATTCAGAATACAAGTTAATTGACCACATTTTTTTAAAGAATAAAGCTAGGTCATGTGCTCTTCATTATTTGAGGATCCAGAACTCTGAGCACATTTTCTATGATAAAAGAGAATTTGTCTTCAATACTCTTTCTTTCTTAACTAATTAATTAACTGACTCAATAATCTAGGTTTTAGAAGTCCTTTGTGTTACTAATGTTTTATGCTATTTATTGGAGCTAACATTAAAAGTTTGATGCCCATAAATGTTAATAAGCATCACCCTGAGTAAAGGTTTGTATCTGATATGCAGATACAAAAGTAATTACTTAGAAAATGCAGTTTTTCTTTGTAGGATTTCTACAAATTCTAGGAATACTGTTATAATTATCTCAGCTTGGAAAAAAGAAAAATGAGAATTTTATTAAATATCCTGACTTCAAATATTTTACTTTTGGATTCCAATTTACTAATTTTTTTGTCTCCCTTCACACAATAAAGCCATTAAGCCTATATTTAGACTTCACTACTCTGAACTAGTGCAAAAAATAATAAGCTGATGATAAATAATCAACTGCTTAAGATCCCTCTTAGGGGATATAAAAGATTGAGGAGATCTGTTTCTGATGAATAGATGGAAAACACTATCACAGGACACAGCCCAGAAATAAGATTGGCCTTCTTTGATTAAGATCCATTCTATTTAGATAATGGCCTAAGATCTGACCCAATCCTGGAAACTGATCAAGAGCCTGGGCAGAGCCTTCTCACAGACCACTCATGATTCAAGAGTGATGTCTTAAGACATCCATCTCAAGAAAGCAGCCTTAAACTGTGGGTGGGGGTGTTGGTATGCCTGGGTGGCTCAGTGGCTGAGTGTCTGCCTTCAGCTCAGGGCATGATCCTGGGGTCCTGGGATCGAGTCCCACATCAGGCTCCCTGGAGGGAGCAGGAACCTGCTTCTTCCTCTGCCTGTGTCTCTGCCCCTCTCTCTGTGTCTCCCATGAATAAATAAATAAATAAATAAATAATCTTAAAAAAACTATGGGGTTGTCTTATTTTGAGACAGGAGAGGAAGAAAAGAAAAAGATATTGATACCATTTGTTTCTTTGTCCTCTCCACCCAATAATTTGTTTCTTTGCCCATTTTTGTAAAAATATATATATAAATATATATACATATATTATAAGTATATATGTATATATAGATATATACATATATTGTGTATATATATATGTGTGTGTGTATATATATATGCTGGTCAGAGAACTCATTTTGACAGCTCCCTACAGGTGATTTTGGAGAAAAGTAAGATAAACGATTTTCTCCTTCTTTAGTTACTCTGTTCACTTTAAAGGCCTCCTAGAACAATTGTCAAAAGGAATAAAATTTTTAAATGAGAATAAATCAAGTCAAATCCAGCATTACCATTAGGGAGACAACATAAAGTGTCCCACTTACAGATACATATTTAATTGTATTTTGGTGAGACTTGAAGGATTTTTTTCCACACAGCATACTTAGAGAAATAAATCCATAATAAATGTGAGCTGTTAGCATTAATAATACTGGTTAACATTTTTCTCACATGTTCTAGAATACTCTCAAGCTTATCATTTCATCCAATCTTCACAGTAACTTTCAAGGATAACTAATATTTCTACATTTTATGAATTAAAAAAAGTCTTAACCACATTAAGTAACTGTAAATTTGACCATGTTACTCACACACCCTTCAAATGCTTTCATTTTTCATCTCTAGGATAAAGTTCAGACCTTTTAGCATGGCATGAAAAGCGTATAATGATCTGACCCCTCAATTTCCCCAGGGTAACTCCTACTATGGTCTCCCACATACCCCTCAGCATGTCACATCCCTTCCTCCAATACACAAACTCCCTTCCCTTGCATGAGTGGTTTCTTCATAAAATACCACCCTTCTAGTCTAACTCCTATCTACCTGGCAGACTCTGATTCATTTATTAAGACTCAGCCCAAGCATCACTTCTCCTAAAAGAAACTATCTTTAATTGTTCCTTCTCTACCTACTCCAGAGGTAGGTTGCCTCCTGTGCTCATTCTTTCACAAATTTTGTCACATGACATTAAGCTTGGTCTGCCCCTCATCTCTCCATTTAGATGGTGAGAGGGGACTAATGACTCTCATTCATCTCTATACTCCCAGCATTTTGTACAATATCTGACACAAGATAGGTGCTCCATATATGGTGGTAGAATGAATGAAAGGAAAGATAAAAGAATGAGTAAATGAAATAATGCACACAAGCCAAAAGTAGTACACAGAAAATTCAACCCAAGATTTCCGAATCCAAGTTCTTCACTTAATAGACATTTTCAGAGTGTCCTTCCTATTTTCTAAGTTTACTACTAACCACTGGAGACAGAGAGTTGAAGAAGGCATGATTCACATGCTGAAAGACAAATATACACATGCTGTCATGCCTCTAGGAAGTCAATTATCATAAAGCTATTAGACACTTTATTTGAAATGTTGTCTTCCTGGTTCTATGCAATTGCTCTAGCTCTCTGCACATAGCAGCCATCCTTTGTCTTTCTGTCTTAAGCACTTAGCTGTACACCTGGTGGTGATAACCTGAACTTTTCTTCACCTTAGCAAAACCATTAGATAGGCAAATATATACAAAGGAAATTCCTATTCTTACAGAATACATAATTAGTAATCATTATTTCCAAGCTTCTTTGATTCTGTAGAACTTGGCTGGGCAGGCAAAGGCTCTGAGATGATCCTGGATCTAATTTTTTTTAAGTGCTGTTTAGATGATTATCATATAATAAAATACTGTATGAAGTCACAAAAGTTGATTGTGTTTTCTAGCAATGTCTTCATGTTATTGGTCCAATCCAGCAACTCTTTGGATTTTTGGCATAATGAAAAATAAACATATCTTATTTAAGTCATTAATAAATTAAATACAAAATATTAGAACTAAATGCTACCGAGAGAAAGCAAACTAGGACACACAATTTCTACTTTTAACAAGGGTTAGTTCCAAAATTATGATTAATTCTGAAAGAAGCTCCACTCAGAGATTTGCAGCATGATTGAGTTAGATGGGATCTTTTTATCTGAGGGTGTAATATTTGCATATTCAGAAGGGAAATGCCTCCTCAGAGTGGTATGAGAGATGCCAGCAGGACCATCAGCTGAAAAATATCTCCATGTAGGCTAGGCATGACAGTGCCTTCCCCAAAGTCTGAAAAATTCATCACTCTAGTTTACCTATCAAATGCAGGAACAGGCCCTTGGGAAGATGGTGGTCAAGTGCACTTGGGTTAATTGAAGAGAACTTTCTGGTGCTCTCCTATTTAAAAGGGCATCAAAAGTTTGGAAAAATCCAAGAAAGAAAGGGGTCAGTAAAGAAAGATAATGAAAAGAAAAGAGAAAGCAATCTCAATTTTATTTAAGACCTGCCCTACCACACACACACACAAAAAAAAATGCCACCTTTCCCAATCTTCTATTTTAAGTGCCTCTGGAAATAGAGAATAAATCTTCCACTTAAGCTTTTTTTATATGAATCTTTTTCCAGTTATAATAAAAGTTTTCTTATACTTAATCTATACTATATTATAAGAATATTGCATTTTTCCAAATGCCACCTTGAAACTGCTTCAAGCTCATTTTAAGGATTTATATTAGTCCAGGAACTATGTCTAATTGTAACTAACATTAATTAAGTGCCTGCTATGTACAGGGTACTATGTGCTAAGAGCTGTGGAAAATATTAAGATCAATATACAAGGAAGACATTGAGGAGAAAGAAGAGGATAAAGAAAGAATATTCAATTCGGGTTCAAGAGGTGTATGAACATAAGGCTAATTTCAGTGGCTTAATCCAAAATAGATGTATTTCTCACTTATATAAGTCTAATGCAATTATTTTTGGTCTGCCAAAAGCTTTCCTCCTCATAATGATTCAGGGACCTACACGCCTTCCATCCATGGCTCCACCATCCCCTTGTGTCCAGACAGAAAAAGTAAAGAAAGCAAACTCATTTCTCAATTCCATCAGATCAAAAGCAACACCTATCATTTCCACTTATATTCTGTTGGTAAGGACCAGTCATTTAGTCAATTAGACCTTAGATGAAAGAGGGATTGAGAAATATAGTCCAAGCCTGAGCAGGTGCTGACACCAGAAGCAGCAATCTTTGTTTAAACAGCTAACCAACATGACTGAGAAGTGATGTAGCATCAAGGATTCAAATTTTAATACTGATGTTAAATTTTTTAATTCTAGTTAAATAAAGTAGTTAAAAATATAGGTTCTTGATTCCTGATCTGAAGACAGGATAGTAGGTTAGACACAGAACCATGTCCTCAGTGGGCAATTGACCATTTTTCTCTAGTTATCTAATTATTTTAAAAGAAACAAACATTTCATAGAGTGCCAAAAACAAGAGTTGCTGAAACGTATACATCTGTCTTGTACATGTGAGTATCTACCACTAAGGAAGGTCTAGAGTAGAACGACGTATAAGATATTAACATAGTCATATCCGGGTACTAGAATTAGGATATTTTATTCTTTTCTTTTTATGCTTGTGTGTTTTTGAGTTCATCTACAATGAATATTTATTATATTCTTGATGATGAATAAATTATAAATATTTTCAAGGTAAATACAAATCAATGTTTTGATATTCAGGAATTTGAAGAAGTGGTTTTCATTGTTCTTTTCTCAAAACCATAAAACTTTATTCACTCTGTTTTGTCTATTAGTTCACGTAAGTTACTTTTTAAATTAATCTATTTTTGATCATTTATGCAGATTGACTGCTAGCTCTTTCTTGAATTCATCATACAACTCCCATAATACACCATACACAACCCTCACCAGTTAATACTAATACTAATACTAATACTAATACTAATGGGTATTTATCATGTGCCAGGCACTGACTTAATACATGTGATATCTCACTTAATACCTCCTATCTGGTAAGATAAGTGCTATTATCACCCCATTTGTATATAGGAAAACACACTTAGAGAAGTGTACTATTCACCCAACCTCTCATAACAGTCAGTAGCTGAAATGAATATGAACCCAAGCAGAGCCCATGCGTTCAAACACTATATGACTCTACCTCCAGAAAAATTATATGCTATCTAATAACAATTTACACGTGAAAAGTGTTTATTATATTTAGGGCACCTTTACAAACGTTATTGCACCAGACCTTTATAACAGCATGGGAATTCTCACCATCATTTTCAAGGTGAGGTAACTGAGAATCAAATGCTCAAGTTTCCAAAGCAAGTAGAAGGTTGTATCATACATATCCATCTAGAGAAACAGCAGCCACATTCATTATTTCAATCAAAAGTGATTTAATATAAGAAATTGGTTACCAAAATGTTAGAAAAGGTAGGGGGGGGGTGGGAAGGAGATGATCAGTAGTGTCAGAAAACCACTACCATTACTAGAGGTGAAGGAAAATGAAGCGATCATATCAGAGTCAATGGACACTGCACTACTGAACAGAACTGTGTGAGCCTACATGCCCTCAGACAAGAAACTAAAAGCCAACAGTTCTGCTGAAACTTCTGGACTAAGTTGCTTTCACCTCTAGGTTCCATAGTCACTTACCACTGCTCCTGCAGCTGCTAAAGCCAGAAGCAGAAAAAATGCAGCTTCTTTCTTTCTTCTACTCCATGATGCAATTTTCTATTGGCTAAGTAAAAAGTCTCCAGGAAATATGGTTTTTTTGACTTCCCACCATGTGTGATACAGAGAATATAAAAGGATAAGTATGAAGGTGGGAACCAAGAATCAGATAACTGATACAGTGGCAAAAAACAGAACTGAACGCAGAGCATCTGACTTAAAAGTCAGTTATTTTTATCCAATGTATATTTATGTAACTCCTCTGAGCCAGGCATTATGACAGCTGCCAGAGTTCCCAATTATGAACCAAGTATAATGAACAAGGTATAAATTAGGTATATGTACTAGGTATAATCTGGCCATGGCCTTGTGGGGATTACAGTGCTGTGGAAATGAATATGAGAATTCTTCCCATTACATTCCATCCTCTGAACAAAGCTGAGGCATCTTTTATGGGTGCAAGAGTTTGCTGGATTTTGCTGTATCAATTTGATTAAGCTGTGAACTGTTTCCCATTGTCTCCTATTCTGTATGTTCTTGAGTTAGAATTGTCCAAAAAGAAGAATTTGCATAAGACTGGAAAGCAGAAGTAAAGCATATTTATGATTCTCAGAAATCTTTGTGGTAAGATACTGTTATGGATGGATGAAGTGCCTGATGAGTCTTGCCTCTCCTCCACTCTATCCAGCCTGTCTTCTCAATTGTTGGTTCCACTGGCCAACCTAATGTTTGGCTACAATGAAATACAGCAGCTACTTCCCATACATCACTCCCTGAGCTGCCTCTTCACAGACCCACTTTAGCAGCTCAATGGGCTTCCTTTGCAGATTTCCCTGCAAGCTCATTTGTTCAGTCATGCTGGTCTATCAGGCTGACTGGTTAGGGATTCCTCCCCAATCCTCCCTTGCAGACCTTTATTTCCCAGTCCCCTAACATTGTGCACAGTCTAGTTCCTGCTAAAGAAATCTCTTATCTCATAAACTCAAAGTGGCCCTACTATCCTGACATAGAATTCCTTTGGCATGTTCAAGAAAGCTGTATTGGAATCCCAGGAAGAGCTGTTACCTGCTATACTCAATCATTTTTTAGGTATGGCTCCTGATGATCTCGTACATGTCTAAGACCTATTCACTTTTGGGTCTGCTCCCCTCCCAATCATGAGTATAGGACTCTGATCTGGCTACAAAATTCAAAGTCTAGTTACATCTCTGACATTAAAATTAATAAATAGTTCAGCAAACTGCTTCAGGTAGGTCTCCTAGAAGCACCAAGTGGCTAACCAAAAAATGATTGGAAATGCCACTCCTTCTATTAAAAAAGTTTATTCCCTTATTGCTTATATTAGTTGAATTTTTCTTTCTTTCCTGGTGTAATGCTGAGTTCCTTCTATTATGATACTAACATCACAGATCTTCTCAACTTTCTTGCAGGTTATTAATTGTTCTATTGACTATGTACTAGAATCAGAGAATATTAACTATCTTTCCTTATAGTGTCCTAATAATTACCAAAGAGGATAAAATAGGTTCAGCAAGAAGCAACTCTTCAGTAAAAATCAGGGCTTGCCTTTCTAATCTGAAAAAAAAAAAAGACAGAAAGAAAGGAGGGCTTTGGAAAGATTATCATGTGTTCTTTTCAATGAGTCAGTAAACCATTAAATATAATTTTTCTCTATGTAACTGTGATAGAAAATGTCATCATCCAAATGATTTGAAGTGCTGACCAACAGGAATAAAGCTAATAGACTTTTTGACAACTGCAGAGGAAAAGTTCTCAAATCCCATATCAGTTTATACTCATTCAACACATTTAGTTGATTATAATGAACATGTCAACATAAAGTACAAACCTAGGACAGACCAAGAGCTCTGGGGGATTTGGATAGTCAGAAGTAAGGACACAAGTCAGAGTCCCAGAGAGTGAGCTGCAAAGAAATCTTTAAGATGTGGTTCTTTTGTAAAAATCTCTATACAACAGTGGGCAAGCTAGGGCAGCACTTCATGGTTTATGATGATAGAATGAGGTGGGGAGGTGGGGAAGAGGGGGAAAGAGATTCAACCCATGTTGATGGAGCATTTTTGTTCAAGGTGACCTTGGTACAGGATGGTTTGGAGAGGGGGCAGCCAGGAACAGCAAGAAACAGCAGCAGAGAGATGCCTCAAACAGGCTCAGAAGAGCAGTATGAAAGAGAGCTGAGGAGGGAAAATGACATAAGACAAAAGGTATATGCCCAGAAGCAATCATCACACACACTGTGCAGACTTTGAGATCCAACTGGAGAGCTGTTTTGCAGGAAAGGCGAAGCTGATGCCACAATAGCAGGGAGAGATTTACATTGAAATTGTTCTAAAATATTTTGAGGTAATTCGCAATAAAAGTAAGGACTGAAAACTTTTAAGTGTTTAAGATGCAAAGAATGTCTTTTCTAACCCCATCTTATCCCTATAAGCCTAGCACTGTTCTTGGAACATAGCAGGACCTCAAAACACATTTGTTGGATTAATGAGTAATAAATAACACAAAAACAAAAAAGATACCAAATCCAACATTTAAATGAATCAATAAATAACATAATGGGATGCCCAGATGGTAGTAAGTTAAGCATCTGACTCTTGATTTTGGCTCAGGTCATGATCTGAGGGTGTGAGATGGAGCCCACAAGGGGCTCCATGTGGGGAATGGAGCCTGCTTAAGATTCTTTCTCTCACTCTCCCTCTGCTCCTCCCTACCATCTCTCTCTCTCTCTCTCTCTGTCTTGAAAATAATTAATAATAATAATAATAATAATAATAATAATAATATTGGAGGAACAGTTGCACAAACTCTTCAGCCAGGAACACCTAGTGATATATAAGGGATATGTTGATGATCCTCGAAATACTGATAATGCATGGATGGAGACAGAAGCTGTGAACTACCATGATGAAACAGGTGAGATAATGGATAACCTTACCCTGGAGGCTGGAGATGATGCTGGAAAGGTTAAATGGGTGGACATGAGTGATCAACTCCAGCTTTATGCCAGTCACTCTCAATTCATCAAACTCGTGGCTGAAAAAGCGAGATGCACACTGGAGTGAGGACTCTGAAACTGAGTGCAGTGGGTTGTAGCCCCCATCATTGTGGGAACCACAGGCCAGCAAAGGGGTGTGTGCTGAAAAGAACGCAGTATCACAGAGCTCATACTACAAGGGGGCAGGGTTGGTCACTTGGAAGTTAGTTTATTCACTTTCAAAGCTATTTGCATTTAGAAGGTTTACATCAGCATAAAATTAGTAAATACGGTGAAATGCAACATGGAATTTTCCGCTTTTCAATCAAAAGAAATATAAACAATCATATTTTGTATGTATTCTATTTAAGAATGGCTTAAACCGCGTCTTAACCAAAAGTCTTTGAAGAATCATAATCTGAATAAAGATAAATTTATGTTGGCCATCAAAAAAAAAAACAACACAAAAGCAAAGATAGTAAATTAAAAAATTAGAGAAATACAAGAAGAGCAAAACAGTAATATCAATGAAGAATTGACTAAAGAAAGCTGCAAGAATTGTCTAAAAACTGAACTTCCTAAAGGCCAAAGTAAAGATCTTATAAAAATGAGTTTAAGGACACCTGAGTGGCTCAGTGGTTGAGCGTCTGCCTTCAGCTCAGAGCATGATCCGGGGGTCTCAGGATCAAGTCCCGCATCAGACTCCCCACAGGGAGCTTGCTTCCCTGTCTATGTCTCTGCCTCTCTCTGTGTCTCTCATGAATAAAAAAGTAAATCTTTAAAAAAATTAGATAATAAATAAAAATGAGTTTAATAGAAGCATAATCTCACAGAATAACGAATAGCTGTTCATCAGTTCCTAAGCAGGCTTTGTCACAAAGATATTTATATAAGAGACTTTGAGTAGTATAGTGGACACATTCTCAAAAGCCATTTAATGAAACTTACAAAAATATTCCGTATATAGCTATTCCTTATACTAGACCTTTGTGAAAGCTGAGGATAGAAGGTAAAGTTTTTGGTTTTTAGAAGAATTTCAAATGAAGGGCAGAGCATGGTGATACACTCTGGGTATGCAGCATTCTGATAATTTGTCTTAATACATAGATACATATAAAAGAAGCTTATAGGATGACTGCTTAACTTATCCCTTACCACTGCTCTCAAAGATCAATTGTGCCACCAGGTTCTGGAGAATTGATATGAGAAGAACTATAGAAATGAACAATTCCTGAAGAGTAGGCATCCTATAGTATAGATTGAAAAAAACATCCCTTAACTTTGGATAGCTGGAGTGTATATAACAAAGATGTTGCTTTCCTGGGGCCATCGCTAGGTCTGACTTATAGTTTTGAATAATTGCACATCTAAAATGCCATAGGAGTACCCACAAATGGGGTTCAAGTCTTTTCTCAGAGATAATCTCCAATCTGGTTAAATGCTCCAATGCTGGTTAAATGCCCCAATGCTGGTCAAATGTACATCACTCCATAAATACAAATGAAATGGTAATGGCCTTGAAGATTTGAAAATTGCAGTTACCACCTTTATAAATGTAGAACTTTGACCTACCAAGCAAAACAATTTGGAACAGTGCTGGATTCCAGTGTCTAAGAAGATATTAATCACAGATGGACCCCTACTTAGCCAAATAATATTATTTATCACATAATATTCTATAATCTGTCTTCATGTCAAAGCATTTGTCTAAAATGTTGATTTGAGGTTCTGAAATAATTAATATTTAGATGTTCTTCTTGACAAGGTTAAGCTAACTCTTCACACTGCCACCTCAGTGGGAAAGGCAATCCCTGTTGCCAGTACAGGAAAAACCTAGAAACCTAGTTGCAGGAAATCACATGTCCATTTCATCTAAAACTATTCAGGAATAAGTTTAAAAAGATGAAGCAAGATACAGCCCTGTTTTGGCACATTTAAAATAATAATTTTCTTTAGCAAAAGATTATTCCTGCCTGACTTGACTCTAGAACTATTTTTGCAATCAACACCCTCTGAAAACTCTGGAAAACCTTTGATATGTATCAAGATCATATAATTCAATCCATAAACAATGTTTGTGTATATAATTAAAGCTCAATACATCAGTAAAAGTTATTCAAAAATATAGTTATTCCTATTCAAGCAAAGCAGAACACTAAAACTATGATCCATTATGGAATACTAAAGCCTAAACACTGCCTGTTTCTCTGGCAAGAAGATAAATTATAAAAAAAAAAAACCAATGCCATTCTCTGGAAAAATTACAGCAAAGAACTGAGAAGCTGTCCAGAATGCAGAAGTACGTGTAATGCTGGAGGTGGGTGATCAGCATTTTTGAAGCAAGATCATACTTGGTTTTCTCCCTGTGGAGACTGTATTAGAGAAGTGAATTAGAATAACTGATATCGCAAAAATTCAAACTCATAATAAGAAAACAGTTTAAGAGCTCTTACATACAATGCTCATCTTTGGCTATGTCGTTGGGAATCTGTTAACCCCCCAATTGGGGCTGAAAACCAGAATCATCTGTGGAGCTTCTCAAGCTATTATTACCTGGGCTCATCTCTAGAAAATATGGCCATCCTGAATCACAGCTAAGGTGAGCAAAACTCACCACTTGGAAGCAAGAAATAAAACATCTGGCATGTCTGAGCTTATATATTTGGAAATTTTTTGTTAAGCAGCTAGCATTACTTACCCATACACATGGCAAGAGGAATATACCCTTAGAAGAAAAATCAGTATCCAATCTTAGAAACTATGATCCACAAACTTCCTTCCTATCCCTCCTCTTGAGTGCAACTTTGGGCTATTTACCCATAACCCTGCCATCTAGAATGCATAAGCCACTAGAAAGGTAGTTACACATCCTACTCTAGATGCAGGGATACAGCACCATTGGCTGATACAGACACCACTACACTTTATCATATTCAGGTCATTTTATACTTTTTTACTTTGGCTCATCCTTGATAGTCTCGTCAGAGTGAAGCCATTTTAACATTTGACTTATCCTATTCTCACCACACATCTGATTCTGCTTTAACAATGAAGAACAACCTTTCTAGTTACTGAGCATATACTGTTCCCCTGCCAGCAACTTTATTAGAAATCCCTATAATTTCTACTAGGAACCACATTATAAAATTGCAAAACCAAATCTGATGATCACACACACACACACACACACACACACACACACACACACCTTTCTGGTGTGGGGGAGTGAATAATTTGGGGGCAGATAAAAAAATGACCATGTATCACACAAAAGGAGCCACAGCAAACTGTAGTCTATTAATTCTGCATACTGCCGATCCAAAGGAAGTCATCCTGAGTAGGGAGCATATATTAGGATTAAAGAAACAGCAATCACTTTTAACCAGGGATCTAGAATATCAATATAACAAACAATTAATAATATTGATCCCCTTGAGTCATTGGTTTTATTGTCTAATGGAAAAAAAATCATGGAGAAGTCTAAGACCTTGAACAAAAGGTAACTTGTTCTTTAAAATTTAGGTCACTTGGAGGCAGAGCATGTTAACTCCCTTGAGAAGAGGAGTCTGGAAGGATTTTAGGTGAGAGTCAGTCTGTTTACTTCTTGGCCCTGCCAAATTTCAAGATAAAATTCTTTTTTGTTTGTTTGTTTCTGGAAATATTCAGGGCTGATAGGATCAGAGAATATGCAGCTGTTTGCCTTTTGTAACTTAAAGTCAAATGTGTCTAGAGCTTCTGATTTGCTAACTCTGACAGGGTTTGAGAAGCCTGATGAATACCGCACACCTGACCAATTTCTTGGGGTGGGCAAATTTGTAGATTTTTTTCAGTGAATGTGCCCAAGGAAAAGGGCTGCCAGAAGCCAGCCAGTTCTGCAGGCTGAGAGCACACTAGAGTTGATGAGAATGAAATCGGATGTGCATGGGGCTAAACACTGGGCTCTGGGAATATTAAATGCAATTTGTAAAGGGATCACATTCAGGTAAAGAAAAGAAAATAGTTAGTGTGGCATATAGAAGGAAAGTCGAGCAAATGAGATTCTCAGTTGTAGGGGGAATGGAGTCTCAAGATGTTCCAACTCAAATGAACAGCACAAATGAATTCAAGCAGAAGAGCAGTTGAGCCTGGGTAAAGATTATTAGTAGAAATGATTTTCTGCTAAAATGTGGAGTCTGACATTATATACTTTGCTCTATGGTATCTCTAGCCTATCCAAAAAGGCTGTGCAATTTTTCTCCAGGTAAACAAGGGAAGTTTGCAGCAGGACTTTTTTTTACTGGTTGTGACAAGCTAAGGATTGTTTTTTCAATAAGTACTGCATTCTCCTGGAGTGAGGGAGTAAATTGCGTTCCCAGATCTCACAGCATGTGGATCCCAGAACGAGGGTGCAAAACCCCTTGTGCTGAAACTGCAGGTGGAAACAACTCCAGCCATAACCAGTTAGTTTCTCTTTATTAGTTCATGTTTTCCAGGACACTCCAATCCAGGGGGAAATGAGAGGGTAAGAGAACAACAGGCAGGGAGGAAATAACCATTCAAACTTGCAATTCCTCCCCTCTATCCTGGGGCCAACCTGCAAGTGCTCAGTCCTCCTCAAATTCTCCACCAACATTTCTGAGTAACCCTAGTGGTAACAAATAGGTATTCCTGTGGCATCCTCCATTTCCTCTTTTCCTAATTCATGCTTGCTGTCCCAGAATCATGTTATTGGAGGCACCTCTGCTGCTCTGTTCACCAAGGCAGTGCCATGACTGTCAGTGCTCTCGACACCCAAACAGGTGCTGTCCACTCCAGGTGCTGACAGTGTGAACCTGCTCACCATGGTGCGTCACAGGAGTGCCAGCTGCCATCTGAGCAGACACTCTAATGCTATCTGCCATCACTACAAAGGTATTGATGTCAATGTAGCTGATATTTGATTTATAGTTCCTTTAGTTTTCACTCAACTTTAATTGGAGCTGTCTTATGCCAGAGCTCAGCCCAGGAGGCTGTATCAGGTTAAAATCTGAATGACAAAATTTGCCATTATCAAAATCCCTCCTCCTTTAAGACACTACTCCACAGTCCTTTTAGCACATTTTATGTCTTGATGATCTCTTTCCTTGGACTGAATTCCCTCCAAAGAGGTTTCTCCTTCCCTATAGTGGATAAGGTAGACCTGTCCCTCCAGTCATATAGACATGTCTCATTATGTCTGAATCCAGGGCACTGCTGAGTTACCATAATTCATTCATTTATTCATTCAACAAATATTAGTGAGCACCTGTTTACCAGAGACTCTAGTAAATGCTAGGGATGCGATAGTGAAAAAGATCAATGTAATCCATGCTTTCATGAAGCTTTCATTGTGCTACGGAGGATAAAAACAATAATAAAATAAACTGATATGAATGTTATATAATTGTAAGATAGCTGACTATATAAAAACATGAGGAAATTTTTGAATCTATGCTTTGAAGAGAGGAAAATCAATTTTCTCAAGTTTATCCTGGAAGTAGGTCAAATTACAAAAGGTTCCAATGATTCTGACCTTCTTAAAAAAGTTTTGGAGGAACGTGCAAAACTACCTGGGTGTTCTCCAGCACCAGTCCTGAGAAATTGAATTATAGATCCCTCCCTAGGTAAAGTTGCACAATTATTTCCTTCTCCGTCTGTGATACAGGGCACTTGGTATAATTGGTCACAGCCAGCAACCATGGATTTTGGAGCATAAGTTGCCCACAGAGGTTCTGAATTGTCTTGGAAATAAGATAACAGCATTGTTCCAATTCATTCAGAACTATCGTTGAGGTTAGTCTTGCAGCTCCCTTGCAGAGTTAATTTGGCCAGTGGCTCCCCTAAATTTCCTGTGTAAAAAAGCCAAAATCAAGGGAATCTATATCTGCCTATGAGGCCACTGCAATTTCCCCTTTTACTGCCACCACCATTGCCATCAACATGATCATCCTCAGTTTTATGTTGAGGTTCTGGGGCAGGTAGCCTCTGAGAGATAATAGACTAAGCACAGAGGCTCAGGAAGATCTTCCACCTGCAGGGCCAGAAATAGGGAAGCAGAGGAGGATCCTCCTCACTCCCTGGCCAATGAAGTCCCAAGAATCTTAAAAATAGGGATGTCTGGTTGAGCATCTGCTTTTGGCTCAGGGCATGATCCCGGGGTCCTGGGATCCAGGACCACATCGGGCTCCCTGCAGGGAGCCTGCTTCTCCCTCTGCCTATGTCTCTGCCTCTCTCTGTGTGTCTCTCATGAATAAATAAATAAAATATTTTTTTAATCTTAAAAATAATAATATGGATTTTTTAAAGGTTGGGAGGGAACACATGTAGTGCTTCTCAGACTCAAACTAAATTCCAGCTGCCTGAGAGGGTGAAATAGAGCAAATAATAGTCCAAGCCACATTAGGACAGAGGAAGCCATCATCTCTGCTGCCCAGGCTCAGGTGAGAGCACAGAAGACTCTGTAGTATGCCAAGCACAGCTGCCACAGTACAGAGGCAAGCTGGTGAAAGACCCAGGACCTAGGCATAAAGTTAATGGTGACGACCACATAGAGGGCAGTGGTGGTAGCCATAAGATTAGAAATGCAGTGGAAGCAGCACTGGTTGTATTAACGGCCATGGGGGAAATATCAGCAGGGGGAGCAGCAGCACCCAGGTCCAAGTAGTAGAGGAACAGCTAAACAAAGGAGACATGTCACCTCCAGAGAGTGTGGGTGTATCCTTTCATGAACATCTTGGGAGCAGAAAGTACTAATGAAGAACTAGATTTCCAGTAATTAGTGAGGCTAGAGCTGGTTTTGTGACTCTATCGAACCTTGGTGCAGGAGAAACACGTGTTACATCTACAGAGGTTAAAGCAAGGATATCAGTTTCCAATGACAGCAAGGCATTCGAGAATGGGTTCATAAGAATGAAAACACCCTCCAGTATACATTCCTTGAGGCAAGTGAGCACATCCTATTTATGCCCTTTATACTTACACTTCTCATTCCCCATCCATAAATAAAACTAATGGCAGTATGATTTTATTGATATGGAACCAACCAGTTTGTCCTTCCAAGATCATTTGACCCCTTGAGCTGATAACTCATTTGAGTCCCTAGTCTCTATTCTTGAATCCCACTTCTCTTCTCAGTAGTTACCCCAGCTGTCTACCCAGCTTGTATCCTGGGTGTTTGTCTTAGCCTGTCCCCAACCCCTGACATAATGTCCAAGTACTGCCAGTGTTCTGCCCACAGTACAGTAACTGGAGCATGCACGCATCTAATTGTCCCTCTAGTCTCCCCAGACCTTCCTTATTCCTCAGTTGGCTTCTTTCAGTCAAAAGGCTTTAATAGCTACTCAATATCTGCAGCTAATTTCCTCTAGAAGTTCCTAGAACACTGATGTGAAGCCCAGAAAGACAGTGAAAGTTATTGCCTCTTCACAAATATTTATTTAACCTTATCATGTGAAGTGCTGAACTTGGTATTACAATTTCAAAGGTGTCGTGAACTTGACCTCTGCCCTCTAAGACTTTTTGATCTCTCACAACCACCAATGGAATTTAAACTTTCCAAATCATAAGGTAAGGTTCAGCATTACAAAGTTATGGGTTTAGGAATTCAATAGAATAAATGTATTTAATGTATGCATTGCTTTGGAGCCTCTAACCATAAGAAGATAAATTCTATTGATAAGGAATAGACTAGTCAAATATATTCAGGAGAGAGAGCCAACTTTATGGTGTGCAACTTCGCAATCACAGTTCTTAATAATAATTGAACAATTCTTAATTCTTAATAATTCTTAATAATTTTTGAACAAGGGGTTTAGCATTTTTATTTTGCACAAATTAAGCAGCTGGTCCTGCCTGAGTAGATCATGATCACATAGTCCACATATTCACTGGAGTCCCAATTCAGTAGAATTGGCAGGAAGCTTCCAAATAGAACTCATAATCACATAGAAGATAAAATCAATCAACATCAACTATTGAATTATTCTAAGAGATTCAAAATTAGGAGAAAAACCAACCATCCAATCTATCTCACACAAGGGGCAAAATTTTTTTCTCTGCTATAAATCCTTTAATCTGTTTTTTATGCCTTTAATCTCTCAGATTAGAAAATTCTCAGAGTTTCCACAGCAGATCTAGAGTTATCAGGGGGAATGTCAAGGAAAATTTAGGACCTGACATTCTCTTTGTTTACATGGATGAATATGGAGTTTATAGGGAGACTATGTGTATATGGAGAATAATGAAGGTTTTTCCAAGCAAGAGAGCCAGAGTTGGCATAGTATGTACCAAGGTCAAGCATAGTGCAGGGTGTAAATGAAACAGCAGCAAGAATGTGGTTGCATAGGGGTTGAACACAAGAGCATAGGGGTTCAACACAAGGTTGAATACAATCTGTCTAGAAACCTAGACAGATTATTGTGCAAGAGGTAAAGTAACAAGGGTGGTTTTCTCTGAAGCTTTGACAAATTTTTGCCTTTGGTCTAGAGTGGGAAAATAAGAAGTAAAAACAGCCAATTGAGAGGATACTGCAATCACTTACAACAAAGCCAGTAAAACATTGAAATTAAAGGAAGAAAATAAGATGTATTTAAAGGAAAAAGAAAACAGTCTCCAGAATTTTGGTAATCAATGAGGAATCCAGATTAAAATAGAAAGGGAAAAAGAGGAGCTAGTGCAAAGCCCTGGGCAGTATTTGCATTCAGCACCCACAGAAATTATTGAAATAAGTACAAAAAGAAGGATGAGAAAAACAGAAGAACCAAGAGAGGGGAAAACTAAAGCATTCTATGATGGCCAATGTTTCTACGATATTCAATAAGGGAAAATAATTAAGTAAAGGCCACTGGATTTGGCAAGAAGCAATTTAAAAACTGCCCAAGATTTAATGTATTGCTTTTCAAAGGTACAACAGCAATTTACTTTTATTTTATTACATTTTGCTCAACGATGTAAATTAAACTCCTAAGGCAGAGCCATGAATTGTGCTCACCAACATACTCCCACGACCTACTACCACATGATGAGAAATCAATTCCCTCCCTAATAACAGAACCTTTTATCATATCTTCTAAAAGTAAAGATCACAACCAACAAGGAGATTTCATGTCTTATTCCCCTTGACAAATACACTATTCTTTTTACAGATCCCAAATATCTTACTGGACAAATATTGTGAACTTTTTCCAATGTTGCCATCAAATGCTTTCAAAGAGCCTTTTTGAAGCATGGTAGAACTATAAAATCCACCCTGCCTATTCCTGATGAGGATCTTGATAGATCATCTTCCCTACCCAAGGGTCATGAAGACAACCTCTCCTCTGCTGACCATAAGACAAATCTTGGAGGGTGGTATTGGCTACCAAACGTACCAAAGAAAGTCTTTGATTTTTTCATGTTAAGGAACTGGATGTGATGGGCCCCAGCCACTGGCTAGTGACACCTCTCTTACAATGCAGGTGTACAATCAGGGAAGCCTTATTTATGAACATTGTGGCTTTTATTCTCTACAAAAAATACTCAGGATATAAAAAGTACTCTAAAAAATTGTGATGAGTGAAAGACAGTGAATCATGTTCTATATTATGGCCTCTGGATAGTCATCCATCCATGAATATTAGTAGCATTGACTTTGCCTTGTTTAAAGCATGAAAAAAATGGGTTTGTCTATAAGTCATTGGGCTACAAATATTCTGAGTCCTCAAATCAGAATAATGAAAGGGCAGAGCAAGGGAATAAAACAAAAGCTAATATATGAGATTTTTATCTTTAAAAATGCAACAAAAACATCACATAAGAACACACTTTATGAGTTAAAAATTATGGGGAAGATTAGAAGAAGGAAAGACATGGGAACAACTGAGATCATTAGAAGGAAGTAAAGTGTATGTTTCAAAAAGACTATAGGCAAGGAGAAATCTACATAGGAAATAACCAAAGAAAACCAACATAAAACTGGTCAGTCAGAAAATTGCCACATTTTTCTCGTGTTTCATTTCCAAGATGTCACTACCAAAAATGTAATATCTGAAAAGGCAATTAAACAACACATCTGGGCCATTGTGAGCATTGGCTAAAACCAACACAATAGTACACAGGTTATTGAAGTGCATGTAATACATGAGTAAAGAAGAATACCACAGGCAGAAAAATATACAGGTGCAAAATACAAAAGACCCAAGGACATCTCTCTAAGATACTATGAGGGAAAGAAAAAAAAAACCCTCATAAGCTATGCTGCAGATATAGGGGTGAAAGCAATGAACTGTGCATAGACGAGGATGTGATTTAAATTATGCTGGTGTCATGCTGGATAAACCAATAAAGGAGCTTAATCGCTGCTGCAAAAGCCCAAGGTTAATCGTGACAAACTCCCCCAACAGTTGCACAGCAATAGTATGAAAAAAGATGACTTTGGACAGAAGCTGTATAATGGCTACTCTCTTCACCTGGAGAAATTCAATAGAACCGTGTGAAAGAAATCAGATACAAATCTGTCCAAAAAAGAGGGGAAAGACTCTTAGACAGACAGATGGTATTTTTAAAATCACAATGAAACTAACTTCAGGGAAAAATCTTTGACAGGGAAGTGAGGTGAGAAAATAAGTATCCATTAGCATAATGGGTCCCAGAGTCCAGGTAGTACCTGATACATGCAAAATGTACAGTAGATTTAAAATGAGCCACTAATGCAGCTCCAATCTACCAAAAAGTCTGGTCTCAGAGTTGCCAAGAAAAAAAGTAAGAGAGATTTTCATTAATTTCCTGCTTCCAAATGACCTTTTCAAGAGCGGAAATTTCCCTGGAAAACTCCGAATCAGGCAATCAATCTCAACTGCCTAAGAGAACTCACCTTCTGCCTGGAAGGCATTGCCCCAGACAGACCCGGGTGGAAAAGAAGAAAGGCAGCACCAAATCTGCCACTGATTCTCAAACCACAGCTCCCTTAAGAGGAAAATAATGTCTGGTATTTATGTTGCAACCACCAAAAAGTGCCAAGATACAGCGAAAACTAAGGAATATGCAATGTCCCTGTTTGCATTCTAAGTATTTTTTCATAATGTTGTATAAACTGTAGAACTATGAGGATGTCATATTAAGCACATCCTTCTCTTAAAGCAACTTTCCACTCTCTGCATCTATTGTATGTGTTTGTGAAGGAGAGACAGAGAAAGAGACAGAGAAAGTCATGGTATAAGGAGAAACAGATCCCAAAGGTCATATCATTTCTTTTACACTCCAAATCATCCAGAACCAATCACTTTGCCTACAGGAAGCCTGGTTAATAGAGATCTGTGCTGAGGCCTTAGATGAGAGGAGTTATGGTCAATCCAATTAGCTGGGAAGGAGGGAACAGAGGGAGCCTTTATGCAGATACCTTTCAATACCATTGTGATGCTTCCTGTTGTAGTAACAGAGGCTCAAGTTTGAAAGATATTCTTCCTTCTGAGTTCACTGCTATTTGTATCTCTACTTAACTTCCATAAGCCAATAATTTTCAACAACCTTTCTTCCAGATCTACCCTTGCTTCCTCCACTGCTTCTTCATACCTCGCAGTTCTTTCTTCCTTATATCTCTTTATTTCACTCTCTTTCTGCTCATTCTTTTTTCTAATCTTCCTTTTCCACCTTTCTATCTTCCCCACTTTGAGCTCCCTTTGCCATGTTCTTCATCCCTCCTACCTTAGCCTCCTCCCTTCTCCCTTCCTTTCAACCACCATAATGATTCTCTGAAATTGCTGATATTTGGATTCAAAGTTGTTGTTGTTGTTTTTTAAGATTTTACTTACTTATCTGAGAGAGAGAGAGAGCATGAGCAGTGGAGAGGGGCAGAGAGAAAGGGAGAAGCAGGCTCCCCATTGAGCAAGGATCCCACGTGGGGGATGGGGATGGATCCCAGGACCTCAGGATCATCACCCGACCCAAAGGCAGACACTTCACCAACTGAGCCGCCACCTAGGTGACCCACAAAGTTTTTGAATATAGTAAAACTTCTGTGGTTCATTAAAATTGGAAGAAAAAAAGGTCAATCAACTTAATGGAAATTTTGAGGAAAAAAACTTTCCCTAAAAAAATTGGGTTTCAAATCATTCCAGGACAAAGCAATGAAATCACTGTTACTGGAAGGCAAGCTGTGACAAACATTGTCTGAATGCAAATGTTTCAGCTAAAGGCCTTCACTCTCAATCAGCATAACATTTCCCTTGTTTAATCTATTAATTTACTTAGCAACCCCTTTTTCATAGATGCAGGTTAAACAAGGATTCTAACAAAACTTTATGTCCCAACAGATGGCCCATAGAAACAGCCTTGCTAGTCTAATCAAAACAAATTTGGCACAGCAAACACTTGCTCTGTTGAATGGCCTTGTCATAATCATACTCTACATCAGAGTCATTCTACATAAAGGAAAAAATTTTAATTGGTAATATTTGCGGTTTGCACTGTAAGCAGGCAGAGATGGCCTTACATATGAATATGACAATAGTCTGTCAGCTAGGTCCTGCTCACTCCTTTTTCTATCCTTCTCCCTTCTATCCCACTTGGGCCTCTTATCCCATGAGCAAGTGGTCTATTCCTCTGCCTTCAATGGAAGTGTCTCCTTCCTCCAAGGATCAGTCCCCATCCATTAGAAAATGTATCCATTAACAAAGCTTTACAAGGAAAACTCTTGGGCATCTCATTGGCTCAGTAGGTTAAGTGTCTGCCTTGGGCTCAGGACATGACCCCAGGACCCTGGGATCAAATCCTTCATTAGGCTCCTTGCTCACAGGGGAGCTTGCTTCTCCCTGTCTGCTTCTCCCTCTGCCTGCTTCTCTCACTCCCCCTGCTTATGCTCTCTATCTCTGTCCAATAAATAAATAAAATCTTTTTAAAAACAAAGAGGAAAACTATTGTATATCAAGAATCTTTTTATTATTTTACCAATCAATGCTGCTGTCTGTAAAATGTAACCTACTTTTAAAAATGTCTGCTGATTTTTCAAAGAATTTTATATCCTTTTCTGAATCAAAGAAATATAGCTCTGAATTTGATCAACATGAGGTCTTAAAGAGTATACACTGTCGATACCCCTTTCTATGAAATCTGCTCTTTACCCACAACCCAGCCTGGATCCCCTTTTCAGAGAATGCATACCCACAGCTTCTGGTGAGGTTTTCTTTAGCTCTGTTGCTTACTATATAACTCACAGACTTCCTTGGTCACTGTTGATTGGGCCAGGACTCCTTACCCAAAATGAGCCAGTCAATTCTCTTTCCAGAGAAACTGAAAAGAAAACTGAGAGACTCCAGTTATCTGGAATCTAAGGGCATATATGTTTCTGTACATCTAAAGGCTGAGATAGAATTAATTTTGGCATGATGATGACAGGCCCTCATTGTAAACTGGCCTAAAATAAGTTGACCATTTATAACTATTAGGTTCTTTCACTGAAGGCAAAGACAATATTTTAGCTTTAGGACTGAGCTAAACTTGTCACTACAATTGGACAACAGAACCTAGGAACAGAGCCAAACTGGGTCCTAAGACAAGAAATGCCCCTCTAGAAATATAATTTTATACTTGCTCATATAGAGAAGAGTTGCATATACAATATTTCTAGTCAATCCCTATCTCTTGGATATCACACATTTCACTAATTCAAAGTCATTTCTAATGCCCTTTGTGCTAATTTTAAAACTGTCTAGAGCCAAGGTCAGGTAAATATGTTTGCAATTTGTGGGAGCTGTCTTAAGAGTGTGGATTTCTGGTTAAATTCTTTCAAACGCTAACTAGTGTATGTTGCCAATTTCCTGATAGAAGTGCCTGGTTGAGTACTTCAAAATTCAACTAATGGCCCCTCAAGTAAATATCAATTATGCATATATAGATGTATATACACACATATATACATACATACATACACATATGCATGCATGTGTGCATCTCTATATATGTATGTGTAGATACAGATTTAGCTAGACATACACACATACTATGTTCACTGAAGTGTTTTAAAATAGATATAGATGTTATAACAGGCATGTGTTAGTAGAACCTAAGTACCCAGTCAGCAGAGAGAAAGATGAACCCCATGTCAACCAGAAGCAGAGGTAATACCTCAGGATGCTGGGGGAAGAATTCCTAAGACAGCTGTCTTCATTTTCAGTAATTTCTCTCTCTCTGGTTTCAACCCTTTGTGACCTACCTGTATTTCCTACTTTGAGTTACAAGGCATCCCTATATCATCCCATTAAGTTTCCCCTTTTCCATACAATGACTTGAGCATGTTCTGTTACTCACTACCAATCCTAGACTAAGAAATTAATACTATTCTTACAGAGTTAATATAAAGAAAATACAAACAAAAATAAAGAAATTTGATAGTTTGCCTCCCAGCCTCATTTTAGGTAAAGGTATGATTTCCATGAGGCCTATTAAAATACTTAAAGTAGCTCAAGGACAGCATTTGCCATCTTCATGGACTCCTTCCCCCAGTTGAGAACCACTAAGCAGTGGTGTGAATATTCAAGTGATTTTTCTCTGAACAATTCTAAGCATATGTGTATTTTAAAAGAGGATACTTTTTAAACTCAACCAACCTTTGCTGAGTACTTGATATATTCAAAGAACTATAAGTACTAAAGGACATTTAAAGGTAGAAGACATATTTTAACTGCAGGGTAAGAGTTCTATTAGCATTCTAAAGAAGGGAATGTAGGGATTGGAAAACACACAAATGACTACAATAAAGGATCAGTAAAGGTAGTAAATATCATGAAAGGTATAAATTCTGAAGGGTTCTGAAGGCACAGGATAGTTTAGTAAGCTCAATAGGAGTCCACAAAGTTCTCAAAGTACTGGGTAGATACTGAGAGACTGCTGTAGTCTGCATAGACAGAGATGTAAGAAAGAGAAGGGGAATCCTCCTGGAGAAGAGCAACTATAGGAAAGTACAGCCACCAAGTCAGAGGATTTGTTCTAGAAACAGCAGGAGTGTGCTTCTGTTGTGGTAGAAAATGCCTGAAGACACAATGTGCAAGAAAGACTAGAAAGGTACATTTGAGCAGATTGAAGGTCCTCAGTCACACACCGAAGTTTTAAAAATCTTTGTTCTATTGTCAATGGTGGGGTGGGGTGGAGGTGGGGAGAGGTAAGAGCAGGAAAGTGGCATGATAAACTGTGTATCTGGAAAAAGTACCTCTAGTGAGAAAATGTATAAAGCATGGAAGACAGGAGATAGATCTGGGAAGCCAGTTAAGAAGTTGTTTAAGTCCTCCAGGTGAGTAAATGAGGTACAATTCTAGGGCAATTGTAGTGAGAACAGAAATCAAGAGATAAAACTGAAAATCACTTTAAAGGTAGAGTTGACAGGATAAGATGACGAATTATATAAGAATGGTCTACAAAAAATGACCTAAAGCTTCTTAACTATGAAGATTTGGTTTCCTCTTCTTTAAAAAGGAGTTGTGGGGCACCTGAGTGGCTCAGTCAGTTGAGTATCCAACTTGTGGTTTGGGCTCAGATCATGGTCTCAGGATCCTGGTATTGAGCCCCACGTTGACCTCTGAGCTCAGTGGGAAGTCTGCTTCTCTCCCTCTTCCTCTCCCTCTGCTCCACACTCACCCACCCCCCAATTAAATAAAAAATAATAATAAATCCTTAAATAAATAAAATAAAAAGTTGTTATTTTCTCCACAATATTTTGTGAGAATGAAGGGTATGATGCATGTAAAGGGAATATCTAACAAAAAGGATTTATAAAGACTAGAAAGAAAAAAAATATCTAAAAGCAAGCTAGGGAGTCATGTTTTATAGGAAATGACTTAGAGCCACAGCCTTTGATTGTACCAAGAATACTCTTCTAAGTAAGACCAACTCTAGGACAGAGCCACTCCTGGCATGAGTTCCCTCACAAGTTTCAGTATATAGTTATAGAGGGTTCAGAGACATATCAAAGACTAAGATTACTACTCATTATTAACATCAAATAACAAAAGGTTTATTGGCAATAAAAAAAGGAAGCCAAGAGTAAGAAACAAGAAGTTAACTAAAAGTGCCATCAAAGTAGTTGACTTGACAGATCAAGTACTAAGAAACAAGTCCCTGTTAGCCATGAGAAGACTGAAAGGTGGAATGATGTTCAAACTGACCCAATAGTGCAGTTCTAAAACTAATTCCATAATAACTAGGGAATAACATCTAATATGACTGTATAATGAGCAGCTCAGTGAAAATCTTGGCCATGGGTAGAATTTTAGACCGCTCTTAACAAATTCCATGAGATAATTAAACCCTAATGTCCTCCTAAATCACTTAATGTTTGTAATACACTGGCGTCTCTCTTTTGTATCTAAAAAGTTATTTGTTGGGACGCCTGGGTGGCTCACCAGTTGGGCAGCTGCCTTCTGCTCAGGTCGTGATTCTGGGATCTGGGATTGAGTCCCACATTGGGCTCCTGTGAAGAGCCTGCTTCTCCCTCTGCCTATGTCTCTGCCTCTGTGTGTGTGTGTGTGTGTGTGTGTGTGTGTGTGTGTGTGTTTGTCTCTCATGATTAAATAATAAGTAAATCTTTAAAAAAATAAAAAATAAAAAGTTATTTGTTAATATACCATCTTTGGAAGAATTGAGAATAATCACCCATATATCGTTCCTTTCTTATTCTGTGGCTTAGAATTAGAAACCCAATGACATGGCCAAATATCAAAATCTTCTATTTGTACTGTATCATACTGCAACCAGAGCTGACCAAGGTATTAAGCAGATTTGCTGACCTAGGAATGCACTGCATAGAAAACACAAGGAAAATGAAAGGAATAAACCTCCATAAGTTCCTCCTTTATGCCAATCTCTGTAATAGCTAGAGATATAGCAATACCACTGATAAAATTGTGTAACTAAAGTCTGAACTTTGAAACATTGGCCATGTGTAAACAGAAGCAGGCAAAAGGAAATGGTCATTCAGACATATGACCCAAACTTATGAAGGACACTGCAGAAGATCAATGGGAAGACTCCCAATAACACCAGGACTTTAAAGATGATTCCTGGAGCTGTTCCTAGATAACAGTTCTGTCAACTTCTTGTTCAGAAGAGATTAGAGTAAATGTTTCCATATTTAAGTTAACTCTTTAATATGATGTATATATAATGTGAGTTCTGTCAATTTATTTAAATTTTCCATTAAGAAACACTCCCCTTCTACTCTAGCCCCAGTCAGATATTGTCAAGATGGATATCTGAACCAGATATATCCTAATTAACATTTGTAGTTAAAATTCTGTAGTCCTGGGATCCCTGGGTGGCGCAGCGGTTTGGCGCCCGCCTTTGGCCCAGGGCGCGATCCTGGAGACCCGGGATCGGATCCCGCATCGGGCTCCCGGTGCATCGAGCCTGCTTCTCCCTCTGCCTGTGTCTCTGCCTCTCTCTCTCTCTGTCTCTCATGAATAAATAAATAAAATCTTTAAAAAATAAAATAAAATAAAATAAAATTCTGTAGTCCTGAGTAAGCAAATTAAGCAACTCCCACATGGAATTCCTCTTACTGGTTCTAGCAAGTTTTGCAGTAAGCTTCCTTGCTGAAAGCATTTTCACTGTAAGATTTTCATGCAACTGTTTTCTCTGCATAACCAATTGGCTGAAAGACAATATTGCCATGAAAAAATAAAGAAAAAACTGGTTGACAGATTGGTTTGACAGTTTGTTGGTTTCAACAACTGGATGACAGTTTGGTTTCATTTCTCCACTGAAGGAATATTCTCATTTTTATATTATATAAATTTTAGCCTTCATAACAATCTATATAATGATGCAGAGTTTTGAACCCACATTTCACATAGAACTTTGGAACATCTGGGATGCCTGGGTGGCTCAGTGGTTTAGCGTCTGCCTTGCCCAGGACGTGATCCTGGAGTCCCAGGATTGAGTCCCGCATCGGGGTCCCTGCATGGAGCCTGCTTCTCCCTCTGCCTGTGTCTCTGCCATTCTCTCTCTCTCTGTGTGTGTCTCTCATGAATAGATAAATAAATTCTTTTTAAAAAAAAAAAAGAACTTTGGAACATCTATCAAAGGATATATGGCAATATGCCAAGAACAAACACCAGTATAGAAGGGTTTCACAACACAATATAAAGTTCAGTCACAAATATGCATCCTAGTATTTGGAAATTGATACCACTCTTAATGAAGGAAGAATTTTAGTAAAAAAAAATTTTAAAGAAGAAGAAGAAAAGAAGAGAAAAGAAAAATGTGATGCCCAACAAAGAGACAAACCAACAAGCAAATAAAGGTATGAGGGGCACCTGAGTGGCTCATCCAGTTAAGCATCTGCTTTTGGCTCAGGTCATGATGCAGAAGTCCTGGGATGAGCCCTGCTCAGTGGAGAGTCTGCTTCTCCCTCTCCCTCTGCTCGCCACCCATGTGTGCAAACCCACATGTGCACATACGTGTGCTCACTCTCTCATAAATAAATAAAATATTTTTAAAAGTATATTATTATGAATAAAAAACCTTGAAGACAAGTGCTTTGGTACAGTCCACAAATTAAAATCAGTTATTTGCACAGCACTGCAATGAATCTACACATATTTTAAATGTATTCAATTTATTTCTCTATAAAGTCTTTTTAATTTTGGTACCCATTTTTCATGTTATTTAATAGTCTTCTTTAATGAATGTTCCTCTTTTATTTTTCATGATTTTATCTTTTATAGTACAATTTCCTTATGGCAATTAGTTATGCCATGAAAACACTTACAGCAAAGAAGTTTATGGCAGAAACACCAGACACGCTTCTGATGAGCTACATACACTTCACAAAAGGCATCTAGTATAGTCCTTTGTGTAGTACAGATGCCCAAGTTTTGTCTTACTTTCTTTATTAACTTTAAGATTTTTCCATAATTTTGTTCTCCACTACTCTAAGATAACTGCAACCAATCCTATAAAGTACTTCATTAATTCAACAAATGTTTTTTGAGTCCCTCCAGGAGACTGGTATGCACTTTTAAGGATTACTTCCCACCCTACCGCGAACTCAATACAACTAGTCTCTAAAAGGCAAAATTGCATACCTATTTTCCTTTTTTATCTACCACCTGCATATTTTCTGCCACTATGCTTGATTTTCCTTCCTTTGTGCTCAGTGAATTGTGTGCTTCAAAAGAAAAGCAATCAAATGCAGTGGTTAAGGGAATAGACTTTGTAGCCTCATTGCCAGGGTTTGAATCCCAGCTCTGGCACTTAATAGTTATGTTGACCTTGGGTAAATTACTTCATATCTGGGTCTCTTGTTTTTTCATTTATGAGACAGGGAGAGTGATAGCTCCCACTGACCTCCTGGAGCTGTAATAAGCATTGAAGAAGCTGATTTAGGCAATGCATTTGGAAAGAAGGGTTTCCAGCCTATTAGGCAAGCACTACCTAAAGTGTCAGCTATTATTATGTAAACTCCGCTGTTAAAATGCTTTCACATATTCAATGATACCTAACTGCTCAGTGCTGTCTTGACTCTCCCCACCAGCCTAAATCTGTGGGGTTCAATCTCCTCAGACCCAATTTATTTTTTTTAAGATTTTATCTATTTACTCATGAGAGACACACAGAGAGAGGCAGAGACATTAAGCAGAGAAGCGGACTCGGGATCATGCCCTGAGCCAAAGGCAGCTGCTCAACCACTGAACCACCTAGGCGCCCCAGACCCAATCTAATAACAGACCCCACTTTAATAACAAATGTTTGTAGTCCCATCATAACATGTTAAAATAAGATCCACAGATAATATAACCTACCTATATACATTATTTCAAAATAATTCATATAAAGCCCCAACTATAATAAGTAGCAGACATAAAAATTATAATGAAATAATACTGCTTTGGGGCACCTGCATGGCTCAGCTGATTGAGCGTCTAACTCTTGATTTCAGCTCAGGTCAGATCTCACAGTTGTGGCACTGGGCTCTTCATTCAGCATGGAGTCCACGTGAGGTTCTCTCTCCCTCTGCCTCTGCCCCTACCCCCTAACCCTGCTCATGCACGTTCTCTCTCTCTCTCTCTCAAATAAATGAAATCCTTAAAAATAAATAAAATAAAATAATTCTGCTTCACAACATAACTGCTTGGGCAGACAATAGCAACCTCACATTACAATTTGGGAGACACTGCCCTGAATGAGAAGACATAATGAAATAATCATCATATACCCGTACTTAGAAGTAGCCTACTGGAGGTGACAGCCAAAAAACACAAATACAGCAGTGTTGTGTAGGTAGTTCAAAATACATGAGTGGTAATGCTATTAGTAGTTTTCTTGAATGGAAGGACCCTAACAAAACAGATTTCCATGTTGCCTCAATTTACCCAGTGATTATAGAGGCTGCTTTTAGGCAAACAGGCTCGAGCAATGGAAAGGGCCCACAGCGACCACCTGACTGAATACAGACAGGCCTAGAAGGCCACCAACGTCAAAATATCCATAGACCTAACTGGCTAATGGGCTACTTACAACGAGGCATAGTTACCAAAAAAGGGACGATTCCACACATCACCATACTCTTCATCTCCCCTCTAAAAACACCTTCCCCCATCCATGGCCTCCTTACAGACAGCCTCTCCGTTGTTGTCTTGCTCACTGCTCCCTTGTGGTGTATTCAATAAACGTATCTCCTTTGTTCTGCTTCAGGTGAGTTCTTTCACCTCCCACACCATTAGCTTCCATCTGACCATAGCCCCACATTTGGGGGCTCCCAGCTGATTGGACAGACATACCATCTAGACACCACAGTAACTATATTTGTAGTAAATTCAATGCATGGTAAAAACCATGGAAAAATTACTTTGTAGTTATAGATAAAACAGAACTGAGATCCAGTCTCAGAGTCCTATAAATAACTTTTCACCCACGTGAATTTGCAGGTAACATTTGAAAGCAGTGCAGTACATGGGACAATTCTTCACTGTGAAGGATGGCACCACATATTGTAGGACATTTAAACTCCCAGCTCCTGCCTGTTCGGTCCATTAGCTTCCCCCACTCCCTCAAACATTTGACAACTAAGACAACCCAAAAGTTGCCAGAATACTTTTTGGGGACAGTACTATTCTGTTAAGAACTACTGGTTTAATGAATAAGGGAGAGGGAGAACGAGGGCAGATATTTGTTGGGCTAGTTTCATCCTTAAGAAAAGACCTCAAGAGCCCTATCCCAACAACCAAAAGAGGTCTAGTGGCAGGACTAGCCTCAGAGTGGAAGAGGAGCTAAAATATTTCTTTCTACACTTCACTATATTTAAAAATTATATAAACAAATATTTTTAAAACCTTTGACATGAAACACAATGAACATGTAATGAAAAATAATAAAAATATTAAGAAAAAAGAAATAAAGGAAAATTCTCAAAATCAAATATGAATCAGCAAAAAGCCAGATTATGGAAAAACTAGAAATACAAATAGTTTCTTCATACGGTAAACTGCAAGGAAGGAAGAGGATAGAAGAAAGGACAGAGGTTGTAGATTAGAAGAGCCTCAAATGCATACCAAACAACTGCAAATTTTTGGATCTTATCACATAATTAAAAATACAAACACTGAATGTTTGATGATATTATAGAATTACTGTTTTTTGGGGTGGTTTTATTGGTGTGACATTGGAATTACGGTTATTTTTAAAAATGAGTCCTTATGGGATCCCTGGGTGGCTCAACAGTTTAGTGCCTGCCTTCAGCCCAGGGTGTGATCCTGGAGATGGAGGATTGAGTCCCAAATCAGGCTCCTTGCATGGAGCATTATTTCTCCCTCTGCCTGTGTCTCTGCCTCTCTCTGTCCCTCATGAATAAATAAATAAAATCTTTAAAAAATAATAAAAATAAAACTGAATCCTTATCTTCTAGAAATACAAACTTAAATATGTACAGATGAAAGAACCTAAGACATTTCTTCAAAATAGTAGGCAAGGAGGTGAGTTCATAGCTGAAACATTAGCCCATGAAATCCATTCTATTTTTGGATGTTTCACATATTGCATAACTTAAAAAATAAAATTGCAAAGATGTGGCTATAGAGAAAAAAAACTAAGAAGGATCAGAGTCTGGTAACATTCTAATTAACGTCATACTGGGGGGGGGGGGGGGCCTTAAAAATATAGAAAGAAAAAAATCAGCTCCCTGTGTGGAGCCTGCTTCTCCCTCTGCCTGTGTCTCTGCCTCTCTTTCTCTCTCTGTGTCTCATGAATAAATAAATAAAATTTAAAAAAGAAAAAGAAAAAATCACAAATCTATCCAAGTCCATTTTATTGAGACAGGATTCAGCAATAATACTTTTGTTATTTTCATTCATTGTCTCTTCGACTTTACAAAGCTTTTATATATATATAGATATAGATATAGATTTTTTTTTTTTTAAACAAACCTCACTAGCGTTTCAGGGTCAGGAAAGAGAAGAAGTTGTAAAACCGTGTTCTATTCCACGGCAAGCAAGCACCACCCCCACCCCAGCGAGACCATTTAGTCGGCTTGAAGTGTTGTGCCCAAGATCGCGAATCCGAGAAACCACCAAGGAGCCGACACCGATGCAAGTCCATGAGGGTTTATTAGCAAGCTCGAGCTGGGGTCCGAGTATACCCGACACAGTGGAGCAGGGACTTGGACCCCGAGGTGGGTTACAGCTGGGGTTTTATGGGCTGGTCTAGGGGATTTTCAGAAGGGGTGGAGGAATTTTTCCATTCCGATATGGGGGAAAGGATGGGGGAGTTTCTTAAGATCTGTTTTCCTTCCAACACAGGACATTCTGTCTCTGTCAAGGGCGTTTTGAGCTGTCTTCATTCTGATATGGGACTCTCCTTCAAGGGCCTCCTGCGGTTTTTCCTGTAAAGCTCAGCTCTTACTCACAGGGCCCTGAGATGGCCGTACTTGTGCTAATGCTAAACTTGAGGTGGGATGGCCTTAATTTTCTCGGCCTCCGCAGAAGTCTGTCCATTTGTTCCAGTCCTGTGAGACCCAGCACGAAGTCCCGCGGGCCACCAGTAGAGTCAGGCGACACGGAGGTGTCCCCTGGCGGCTGCGACGAAAACCTGAGGGACCAGACGCAAAACCAAAGCACTAGACGTGAAACCCGGCGCCAGAACTGAGGAGAGGCCTCCCGCCCTGGAAGGTTCGGGCACCTCGAAGCACACAGCAGGAGGGCACGAAGATGGAACCCGACGCGGAAGAGAAACCGATGGCATCTACCTGCTGGCGCAAAGCATGGAGGCCCCCGTGAGGACGGCACCTACCAGTCTCCATCCCGGAGAGCACCCCAGCAGCAGCAGCCCCGCAGAGAGCACCCCGGAGAGCACCCCAGCAGCAGCAGCCCCGCAGAGAGCACCCCGGAGAGCACCCCAGCAGCAGCAGCCCCGCAGAGACGCGTCTGGCAGGCCTCCGGCGCCCTGGGCGCTGCGAGGAGCGGCTGGGGACGAGGGCGCGCCCCCCGCCCCCTGCACCGCGGGCGCTTCCACGCAGAGCGGGCCGGGGAGCCTGAGCGCGCAGGCCCGGTAGGAGCCCCTTCTCCACGCCTTACAGCCTGGGTCTGTTGCACACAGCCGGCCCTCTGGTCTGGAAAAGTGGGTGTTCGTGGGTGGGGGGTGGTGTTTCAAGTGCAGGTCTTAAAAGTTGGAGATGTCTCCTGGAGGGTGCAAACTCTGCTCCTCGGCGAGAAGCTGCAGGGTTTGCACCCCCAGCTCGGGAGCGCTGAGGGGGGCGGTGGGGTTTGTAGCGAGCTACGAGCTACGTACGTCAGGGCTTCTCCTACCTGCTTTGCTGAGGCCCTCTCTCGCCAACGCACAGCAGTTTCTCGGCCAGGTTTGGGTTGTTTTTTTTTTTTTTCTGAGGAAGCTGTTGTGTATGTGGCTGTAGAGTGGGTGTGCACGGAACACCCAGTCCTCTCACGTCGCCATGTTGAAGCGTCCCAGTGACCTCGGGACGCTTCCAAGGGGCTTCCACACACTCTCAACACTAAGAAGGCTTCGCGCCTACTCTTTCTACCGGAGGCCACTTTGAAATAAGGACTTTGCAGTTTGTTGCACGTTAGCAGTGTGTACACTACTGTATAGCAAGCATTAGCTTTATTATCTTGTAAACCAGGCTCCTCTGAAGAGACTTTGGTGACATGAACGTGAGGTAAAAATTTCATTAGGAAAAAAATAATAATCATAGGGATCCCTGGGTGGCTCAGCGGTTTAGCACCTGCCTTCGGCCCAGGGTGTGATCCTGGAGACCCGGGATCGAGTCCCGCATCAGGCTTCCTGCGTGGAGCCTGCTTCTCCCTCTGCCTGTGTCCCTGTGTCTCCCTCTCTCTCTCTCTCTCTCTCTCTCTCTCTTTCTCTCTCTGTCTCTCATGAATAAATAAATAAAACCTTTAAAAAAAAAAAAAAAGTAAGTAGTGGGTTTCTACTTACAAAAGTCCTCAAATATTTTAGAGTTCCGGTTCCTTAAAACTCTGTCCTTCTCCTATCCAAAAATTTCCTTGCCCCTTCCAATGCACATCTGCACCAGCCCTGTATGGAAAGAGTCCCTATTCTCAGTTTTACGAGGATAGACTGCTAAGGTAAAAAGGAATCACTGATTTTGCTATGGTAGGTGTCCCCAGAAGAATATTAAATTGTCTATAATTTCTTTTTTAAATACTTGAGCATAGAAATTATGGTATAGGGCCGCCCGGGTGGCTCAGCGGTTTAGCGCCGACTTCAGCCCAGGGTGTGATCTTGGAGTCCCGGGATCGAGTCCCGCATCCGGCTCCCTGCATAGAGCCTGCTTCTCTCTCTGCCTGTGTCTCGTCTCTCTCCCTGTGTGTCTCTCGTGAATAAATAAATAAAATCTTTAAAAAAAAAAGAAATTATGGTATATGTATGTGTGCTTTAATCTGTAACTGAATATAAGCTTGTATTTAACGCTCCCTGGTCAGGCTCACTCCATGGATAGATGGTTAGTATTTGAGTGGTGCTAATCAGAAGTCTATATTCCAGAAGCAGTAACACAAGTATTTTTAACTATTCCTATCAGCACTAGAGGGTTTGTTAATTAGCATACAGCATATTAGAAATGTCTTTCCAGGAGTATCTGAGTGGCTCAGCAGGTTAAGTATCCAGACTTGATTTCCACTCTTGTCATTTCAGGTCTTAAAATAGAGTCCCAGGTGGGACTCCTTGCTTGGTGTGGAGCCTGCTTAAGTTCTCTCCTAGTCTCTCTCCCCCTCTACTCCCCCACAACTCCCCACTGCATGCTCACTCTCTCTAAAAAGAGAGAGAGAGAGAGAGAGAGAGAGAGAGAAATGTCTTTTCATTTGGTGAAATGAGAGATATTCAAGACGGATTCCCTAGAAGTACCGTGAATACCTTTGCAGTTACATGTGTATAAATATGATCACCCCATAGCTCATACCGTTGAAGTGACATTCTTGGCCTAGGGTTCTCTAATGTCCTGGTTTTGCCATTCACAGAATTCTGTCACCCAATTCCTAGGTTATCTGAATCCTCCCTGTAGAAATTGCCTTTTTGTAGTGTACATTGCGTACAGGGTATTAGGTGCCTAAGAATGGCACTGTGTTATTGCAAAGACAAAGTGATAACTGTGTTTGTGCATTTGCTAAGAAATGTTGATATAGATGCAGAATCTGATGTGAGACATGCTTTCCTTGTAACCTGCTACGGATATGGAAGTGGGAGATCTATAGCCCTCACCTACAACAAAATCATAGTGGCTATCATATCTACCAATAAAAACATATCCATTGATTGTGCACAGCCAACTTGGTTTAGATCATTTTGTAACAGGTGTGTCCTTGACATATTTACAATTAGACATAAAATGCTTTTTCCCATGCAAAAGTGTCTCAAGTATTTTAGCATACATACAGTTACGTTCTTTAGTATTGTGAGTACAACCCACCTCTGTGCATATCTGGGGTCTGCAAACTGCTGCTCAGGGGTCAAACATGGCCTGCCACCTGTTGTTGTACAACCAGTGAGTTAAAAATTGTTTTTACAATTTCAAATAGATGGAGACATTAAAAGATAAATAATATTTTGTAACACATGAAAATTATATGAAATTTCAATTGCTGTATCCCTAAAGAATATTTTTTGGAACATAGCCATGCCCATGTGTTTAGGCACTGTCCATGGCTGCTTTTGCACTACCACATGAGTAGTTATATGACAGGGACACTATGACACCCAAAGTCTAAATTATTTACTGTTCTATCCTCTCACAGGAAAAGTTCCTTGACCTCTGGTGTTTTTGAGCAATAAGAAAAAAAATCACACAATACTATAAAGAACTGATTTTCAGGTTGTAAATAGCTAATCTAAGATTATTAAAACAAGTACAAGCCATCTCTAAGTTGGAACAGGTTTTAAAAGGGTTTCAGTTCTTCCAATTTTATTTTATTTTTTTATAATTTTAATCAATTATTTTTTTTTTATTTATTTTTTATTTATGATAGTCACAGAGAGAAAGAGAGGCAGAGACATAGGCAGAGGGAGAAGCAGGCTCCATGCACCGGGAGCCTGATGTGGGATTCGATCCTGGGTCTCCAGGATCGTGCCCTGGTCCAAAGGCAGGCGCCAAACCGCTGCGCCACCCAGGGATCCCAGTTCTTCCAATTTTAAAGTAAGATAAATGTTTGATTATCACTCATGCATCAAAGTTAATCATCTTCACCAATACTTGTACTGCTTCCAGAGCACAACTGACCAAACATATAAGCAAGTAATCAAAACGCCTTGCTAATATTCTTTATATAGGCATAAAGGCCTCAAATAAATTTATCACTGCCACACTGCCTCAATCTGAAACCCACTCTTATCTATTTCTCCCTCCGTTTTAATCCTACAGATACATAAAAATGTTTTCATTTAGCATATGAATGTATTCCATGGTTTTTAATAGGCCTACAAATTTCACATGCATTAAGAGGAGAGTTATAGCAATGTTGGACTTACAGTAATGAGTTAAGAAAAGTTTCTTTATCAACTTTTTGGGGCAAGAGCAGCTAATTAAAGTATACATACAGCTGCCTCTTATCTAATTATTCCAGAGTGATTTGTCAACAAATAGGCCAAGAACTGCCATGAGCAGTTATTTCAAAATAGAAGAGACAGATACATTTCAATATACTAATCTACAGATTTCTCTGAATGCTGCATTTCTTCTATTTTTTTTCTTTTTTTTTTTCATTTCTTCTATTTAACCTCAATAAGAGTCTCTTCAAGCTAGAGACAAACAACCTGTCAAAACTGTAGCTGAGGAAGAAAGTTCCAGCTCATTAGAACTCTGCTCATCACCATCTTAAGAAGCTCCCAGAAAAATGGAAACTTAAGTAGGACAATTGAGGCCTACACAAAATAAATCCAGACAGGCAGATTTGTCTAATCCACCATTCCTAATCTTCACTGGCAAAGGCCACACTGAGCATTTTTGACCCACTTAAAAAAAATTGTATTCACACATAAAAACTTTCCCTGATTTTCAAGATTCAGTAATTGATTTTAAATCAAAGAGAAATTTTCAACCAACCAAGAAATTCAGCCTGTTGACATTAGCATATGGAAAAAAGTCCATGGATAAACTCAGACTGAGAAAAAAATCAAGATTTTCCTGGTCTGATTTTTAAATGCATGCTTAAGAAAATGTGAGGGAACTTGGTCAAAGTTTTTCTTTAACTTTTCTGGACTCTAGCAAAGGGCCATCCTGCAAGGTTGCTAAAAATTGAATATTGAATGTGCCAGAGAATAATATAGATTCTTGTAGGCGTATAGCAAGAACACTGCTTTAAGTTCTAAAGTATCAGTGAATTGTCCATCCATTTTTTTCCTGCTGGGTTAGGGAGACCATGGAATCCTGGTTGTCCATTCAGCTCCACTCCTATTAGAATGGGCATCAGCAGGCCCTCTTGCCTTCACTTGAAACCCATGAGACCAGCCAGCAGGTCTCTCAGTAACCTTCACTAGTTCTGCTACAAATCACTCTGCATGGAGACTGTGCACTGGTCTGCATTTTCAGAACCATACACTCCTTGCATCTCAAGACCTGTCCAGAATTCTGTCCTCTTTATGCCTGATATTTCTATTTCTATTGGCTTACTGTAATAAGAAAAACAGTTCTTAAGAGCATGTCAAGCTCTGTGGCTTACTGTGATAAGAAAAACAGTTCTTAAGAGCATGTCAAGCTCTGTGATCCAGAATGTTGGGTTCAAACTCTGGCCCCTGGCTTGCCAGCTGTGTGTCCTGCACTAGTTATTTAATCTGTGCCTGTTTTTTTATTTGAAAATGGAGAAAACTATAGTCACCTGACTCGTGGGGCTGTCGTGAGGATAAATCAGTAATTCTCAATCTAACAAACTCTATTACAAATATTTAGTAATATCCTCTTTAAAATCCTGAAATGAAAATCATAGATATTGCTCTCTACCAGAGTATTCTTTTTTAAATTAATGTGATTCCTTAATTATAATATAAAGAAATAAAACAAAGGTAATTTGCAATAAAATGTATCAATAAGTAAATGCTCAGACATACTATTCTAGAAGATATAATAAATTGCCTGTTCTTGCACATATTCACAGAATCACCATTAATGCAGCAGCAATAACAACCATTAGCCATGTACTGCAGGCAGGGACATAATGTCCAAAATAGTATAGACTCTTGATAAGATTCCAAATAAAACAAAGTGCAATCTTCTGATCTCTTAATTTACATGATAAATGCACTCATGGAAATGTCAGTAGTTTAGAAATATTTAAATTTAAATTATTTTGTTTAAATGCAAAAACAAAAATAGGGTCTAGGCTTAAAATGTTATAAAATTTAAAAACAAGAATGACCACGGGACATTAGAGACACTTCTGTGAGAATTGAGTGAAGTCAATTCTTTACTATGTGGGACTATCACTTACCTTACAGGAAGTCTACCATCCCTGGTCCTGTTACAATTCACTATACCTGCAAAAAAAAAAAAACCTGCAAATTCCCACAATGCCCCCACGGGGCAATAACACTCCAATTGAGGACCATCATTGTATCAAATGACACGAGAAACACAGAACAGTGTCTACCACACAGTTAATGCTGAAGTTGAAACTATTTTTGCTAACTCTTTCTACTTCCATGCAGTGTCTTCTAACATGCTCAACAACTTGCCTCTACAGCATATTCTCACACCCTATTGGGTGCAGGCAAAATAAACATTGTTCTACAGGGACGTATGCCCTAGATTAGAGTAGAACATGAATGGCAGTGTACACCTTGGACTACATGTTTTTCTCCCACCATTAATAAATAGGAAAACAATTAGCAAGCTCTCTACCACCACTTATCAAATAATAGGAAGAGAAGTTAAAAAGGTATAAAACTCAGGGTAATCACAGCCCAGAAGGACTCCAGGTGGGTCTTGTTATTAGCTCTAAAAGTCTGGATAAGGAATTTATTATGGAGAATCATATTTCAGGGAGGTCAAGGAATGCCTATATAGATTTCCACTGGGGTTTTAAGAGCTTTGGAGTACTAGTTTTGTCCTCTGTCTTCTCCTATATTAAGCAAGTATCAAATAAAGCAAAAAAATGAGATAACCTATGATAGAAGGCTAATGTGACTTATCTCTAGGGACTTTTGGAGGCCTGTTTTAGGCAGAAAAAATGGCTGCTGGGACAGAAAAGTACTTGACAGAAGCAGAAGCCGACCAGGGCATCTGAGCTACTAAGGCCAAGCACTTAATGTTGCTCAAATTAAAATGGGACTTTAGTAATATTCTATCTACATATCTATTCTCATTCCTAAATAACCTCATGGTGTTGCAGGATTTCTCTGCTTTTAGTGCTTGCAGTTCTTGGTCACATGGCTTCAAAGAATGGAGAGGTAGACCAGACAAAGAGTGGTGGGCAGCAGAGCACCGTTTATTGATCAATAATGTAAAGCTCCCAGAGAGGGAGGAGGGCCCGGGAGGGTTGCCCCCAAAATTTCTAAGTTTAAGAGTTTTTATGAACTCTTCTGCAGAACTATCTTAAGCGATCGAGGTGTGCTGAGTCATGCCAATCAGGGCTTTGGTCATGTATCTGTTTATCTGTTAGGTTAATGTCGATGTGCTAATGGTCTTTTTTGCTGACATCTGGAGGCTTCTGTCTTAATTGCTCCTTGTTCATGGGTAAGGACAAATGTCTTGTGGTTAATTGTCTTATTTTAGGATGTTTTGCAGAAGTCATTTCTGCAAAGGCTGCAAAATGGAATGCTAGTGTGGTCCTGTCTAACCTGCAAACAGGATGTTAGTGCTATTTTATTTTAGCTGTCCTGACTCCATATTTTCTTACTGGAGACCCTGGCCCTGACTACCTAATGGTCCAACTAACTCCTAACAATGGCCTACAGAATCACACCTAAATATCTGGCCTGACCTGTCCTCACAACCCCATACTTAGATATTCAACTGTATATGCAACAATACAACTTAGTTTTCTTTTTTTTTTTTTTTTAATTTTATTTATTTGACACACAGAGAGAGGGAGAGCACAAGTAGGGGAAGAGGAAGAGGAAGAAGCATGTTCCCTACTCAGCAGGGATTTGGGGCTCGATTCTAAGACCCTAAGATCATGATCTGAGCCAAACACAGACGCTTAACCACCCAGGCACCCCACAACCTGGTTTTCTAATGGAAATCTCAAAATTAACATATTTTCCTCAATTAACATATTTGCCTCAAGATGTGATAACCCTGAAAAATATAATAAATATTTATTGAATGAATGAACAACTTAGCAATAGCTGGAGAAACCGATGATATAGCCCAGGTGTGGTCAAGGAATCTTTGAAGAAAAGAGACAGATTTCTAAGCCTGCAAAAACCAGGAGTAGCTTATATTGCGGGGAAGACCTGTCTCCAGGATGGGACACCTGGGCAGAGTCCAGGGACCTGTGGAGCTAACTAAAGTTGAGATCTCTGACACTGGTTCAGTCTGACTATGTGAAGAAGCATCTGATATGTAGCTTAGCTTCAGGCTCCCAGTAAAAAATACATCCAGAAAATAGGATTATGAGTATATAGATATGTTCTGTGGTACAGAACCCTGGGGCCAGGTTATCTCTTCATTTGGTGTTAAAGCAGAACCAGGACTGCTTTGTGAGAGGAACCTTGACTTTTCTGTCTCTGGAGGCAGCTTTCTATTCACACATGTCTCTTTGTTAGGAGTTTGACTTCATAGCCTTATTCCCAGCTCAGCCAATAACTACTGGTATGAGTATGTTTGTCCAATAACACAAAATACCTGCTCTCCAGGTATATATATGTCAAGGAGTGTGGCTTCAGATTTTCCTCTGGCCAGTACCTGTTATATGAACAACTGCTAAAATGACATTTGCAGAGAGTTGCCTGCAGGATCTACCATTCAGCCTTTTGGCTAGATCCTTTGCTAAACTGATGGACCAGATTATGTGATTATTTCATTTCATAGCAGTATTTTACTTGACTGCCCTTGGCCATTATATCTTTAGCAAATATTGAAGAACATTATAAGGAAAAGCTCAGTGGCACACTTCATTTTATTAGCTGTACCAATACTATTGATGAAAACTATTTTATAACAACTCATAGGAGAAGTCCCTTGAGGCTTAGCCACAAGACTATTAAGGCCTCTCCTAATGTACTGTCCTGTTTTATCTCACGAACAACAGGAATTGTTAAAGTTTTTCCTTTTCTTTTTAATATTTTATTTATTTATTATGAGAGATACAGAGAGAGAGGCGGAGACACAGGCAGAGAGAGAGAGAAGCAGGCTCCTTGCAGGGAGCCTGACAGGGAACTCGATCCCAGGTCTCCAGGATCATGCCCTGGGCCGAAGGCAGGCGCCAAACCACTGAACCACCCAAGCATCCCTAAAGTTTTTCTTTGAAGTGGCTATCATAATGTTTAGAAATAATTTTTTCCATGAATTAACATGAAATTTGAATAATAACTTGCAGGTTAATCTTCTTTTACCTTGATTTTGTTTCTCTCTAATCTCCTTGATTATTTTTATAAATAGTATATATAAGGGTACCTGGGTGGCTTGGTTAGTTAAGTGTCCAGCTCTTGATTTCAGCTCAGGTCATGATCTCAGGGTAGTGGGTTTGAGCCCCACCATCAGCACAGGGTCTGCTTGAGATTCTCTCTCACCATCTTAGATGATCGTGCTCTCTTTGATTGTGCTCTCTCTCTCTCTCTTTCTCTCTCCCAAATAAATAAATAAAATCTTAAAATAAAATAATAAATAGTAAATATAAGACTTGTGTGTATATGTATTCACACATTATATTTTACTTAGAAATTATATAATATTTATATATAACAATTTATATTTAGTTAATCCAAGGTATACTTTTAAACAATTATTTGTTTACCAAAGCCAGGGGCACCTGAGTGGCTCAGTTGGTTAAGCACTGCTTTTGGCTCAGCATGCTGGGATCAAGCCCCACATCAGGCTCCCTACTTAGCAGGGAGCCTGTCGCTATGCCTACTTGTGCTCTCTCTCTGTCACATAAAAAAATAAATTTTTTTTTTAAAAAAAGGATGTGAGTCTTAGATCTAACAAAATAAGTAATTCTAGTTGACATATGGCCTTGATAAGTTTTGTTTTGTTTTGTTTAAAGATTTTATTTATTTGAGAGAGGAAGAGAGAGAGCAGGAACAGAGGAAGTGGCAGAGGGGGAAGGAAGCAGGCTCCCCACTGAGCAAAGAGCCCAATGTGGGGCTCAATCTCAGGACTCTGGGATCACAACCCCAGCTGAAGGCAGACACTTAACTGACTGAACCACCTAGGTGCCCCAACCTACATCCTTTTTTAATCTCAATTCGTAGATGTGATGCTTTACTTTCATAAGCAATTGCTAATTTTATATGTCTTATGCTATAAAGTGGCTTATTTTATTCACCAAATTGGTGTCAGATGGTGTTCTGGTATTAACGAATATAAAATAAACATTATTGCTCTTATGTAGTATATATGAGGGGAGGAGGTTATGGGGATATTAACCATAAACAGCAAACACATTAATTAAAAAGATGATTTTCGGGCAGC